>NW_013667471.1:68775-81868 GCF_000517525.1 Limulus polyphemus
TTACGTCAGGTTTTGCGGTCCACATCTGCACCATTTCATTTGAGGCATACTGCCTGTTTACATATGCTTAGTACTGGAGTAGAACTTGTATCGGGGAACAAGTTTATAACATACAGAAGAAGGCCTTTATGAAGAATCAGTAAGGAAATTTAACATACAGAAGAAGGCCTTTGTGAGGAATCAGTAAGGAAATTTAACATATAGAAGAAGGCCTTTATGAAGAATCAATAAGGAAATTTAACATACAGAAGAAGGCCTTTATGAAGAATCAGTAAGGAAATTTAACATACAGAAGAAGGCCTTTATGAAGAATCAGTAAGGAAATTTAACATACAGAAGAAGGCCTTTGTGAGGAATCAGTAAGGAAATTTAACATACAGAAGAAGGCCTTTATGAAGAATCAATAACTTATTGTTACTTGACAGTAATCCTTGAGAGAGTAATAATTCTTAACCCTGATTATTCAAAGTAGTCGAGGAAGTTCATGGTACCGAAGAAAGTTTTTAGGTAGTTTTTACAGATAAACAATGACTTTCTTCTGCCTTACTGATTTTTCACAAAGGCCTAATTCTGCATGTTAAATTTCTTTACTGATTCTTCACAAAGGCCTTCTTCTGTATGTTAAATTTCCTTACTGATTCTTCACAAAGGCCTTCTTCTGTATGTTAAATTTCCTTATTGATTCTTCATAAAGGCCTTCTTCTGTATGTTAAATTTCATGTGGCATAATTTTATGTTAGCATTTGTATTTCTGTTCTGTGTTTATGGCAAAGCTACTAAGGATATCTGCCTACGTCGTCCTTATTTTTAAACTACTGACCAGAGAGACGGCAACCAGTCAGAATTGCTCTACTACTCTGAGGGTCTCTGGTTCGAATCCCCATCCCATCAAACATGCTTGTCATTTCAGCCGTAGAAGCGTTATAATGTGACGGTCAATCCCACTATTCGTTGGTAAAATAGTAACCCAAGAGTTGAGGGTGGCTGGTGATGACTAGTTACTTCTAAATTAGGGACGGCTTGCAAAGATAGCCCTCGAGAGGTTTTGCGCGAAATTCAAAACAAACAAACACTACTACCCATTATCCAGAGCTCTACCACGGAGCCAACATGGGCCCCTTCTATGTGATAACACTGAAATGTATAGTCTTTTTGTTTGTTTGGAATTAAGCACAAAGCTACACAATGGGCTATCTGTGTTCTGCCCACCACGGGTATCGAAACCCGGTTTCTAACGTTGTAAATTCGCAGACATGCCGCTGTGTCACTAGGGGACATGTATTGTCTACAAATGTGTTGGAAGTAGTTTCGTGTTAATATACGGCTTATAACAAAACGTGTGTTGGAAGTAGTTTTGTGTTAATATGCTGCTTATAACAAAACGTGTGTTGGAAGTAGTTTTGTGTTAATACACCCTCGTGGTCTTTGTAACATAAGTTGCTTTGTATTATTCAAAATCCATATAACAAGGTGAATTAATATTAACAACTACAGAAAACTGATTTTGTCTGTCAGAATCCTTCAGAAAAGAGTATTTACATATAATTTATTAATTAATTCATTACGTTCTTATAATTAAATTACAACTTCAGGGACAGAATACGTGAGAGTTTTTATTAATATTTTTATTTGTAAGTTTATTATTGCTTTATTATACTGAGTTCAATTTGTACAATAGCATTGATAAGTCTTCTACGTCATTCTGGCCCTCGTGCTCTCAACGTGGAGAAAAAGTGAAGTTAACACTGAAAAAGCTGAGAAATAATTAAAGAAAGAAAACGAATATATTTCCCAAAGTTTTTCTTCAGTAATTTTGTAGAACTTAGATAATTTGCCGAATTATATTATTTGCTATTTATGGAAAAACAAGAAGAAAAAAATTATTCATACACTGCCGCACAAAAGTGTAAGGTTGTTAATGATTGGTCAAACGAGATGTGACGTGGGTCCAACGGCTCGTGAACAACGTATTCAGTCAGTTATTTGATTATATAAAAACTGCACGTCTTGGTTTCACAACGTAATATATGAATGTAAAAAAAAAAAAACAACACACACACACAAAGATCGTGATCCATTTCAGCTTGGAAACTTTCTTCGTGAAATTTTACAATTTATTTATGTCTAGAGTATTAGAAGGTTTTTTATCGACCCAAACAAAATTTGAACGATCTTAAGATGTACTAAGGACTTTTCAGGAACAATTTGTAACGCTGATTGATCTTCAACTTATAAATACACCAAGTTATGGACCGAGCGTGGCCAGTTGGTTAGCGAGACGGACTATGAATGCGAGGGTCCATGATGTCCGTTCATTGTCCATAACATCGCGTTCTTCATTTTATAAGCGTGACAGTGAAATCTGATTATTCGATTAGAGTAGCCCAAGATTTGGCGGAGAGTGTTTTTGACATAGCTTAACTATGCGCAAATTTCCGAAACAAACAGACATACAGATGTATTGTAACTAGGCTGACAGACATTTCTTCAGATTCGCGGTTCGAATCCCGTCACCGAACATACTCGCCCTTTCAGCTGTGGGCTTTATAATGTCACGGTCAATCCCACTATTTGTTGGTAAAATAATAGCCCAAGAGTTGGCGGTAGGTGGTGATGACTAGCTGCCTTCCACATAGTCTTTCATTGCTAAATTAGGGACGGCTAGCGCAGATAGCCCTCGTGTAGCTTTGCGCGAAATTTACAGAGAAGTGAACCAGTTTTTATCTTCTTTATGACGTTGTTATCTATATACCATATATCACCCAAACATAATAAACCTACCTGGCTCAGCACTTGAAAGTTTGTAATTATCAATGCTGCTCCTCTAAGGTTTCCCACTTCAGAGTTCTCTACGTAAAAATGTTGTTATGTTACACGTTGTTTTTTAAATCTAAAATAAGTCCCAGCTTAGCGCAATCCGTTACAGTTTAAGTTGGATTTGAAAATATTGAAGAAAAGAAAACGTGTCATTCTAATTAATTAAAGCTGAACGTTGGTTTCAATCCAATGGTCTGCAATACATAATTAATTAAGTTGGACAACGATCTCGGTAGCGCAGGATATCAACGTTCAGCTCTAGATAATACAGATTGCTAACACTCAAATATTGTTAGCACCCATTATTAACACTCAGATCTAAATAGCGCAGGTTTTTAACATCCAAATATATTGTTAGCACACATGATTAACACTCAAATATTGTTAGCACACATGATTAACACTCAAATATTGTTAGTACGCATTATTAACACTTAAATATTGTTAGCACACATTATTAACACTTAAATATTGTTAGCACACATTATTAACACTCAAATATAATTTTTGCACACATTAACACTCCAATATTGTTAGCACACATTATTAACACTTAAATATTGTAAGCACACATTATTAACACTTAAATATTGTAAGCACACATTATTAACACTCAAATATAATTTTTTGCACACATTAACACTCAAATATTGTTAGCACACATTATTAACACTCAAATATTGTAAGCACACATTATTAACACTTAAATATTGTAAGCACACATTATTAACACTCAAATATATTGTTGAACCCCAGTGGCACAGCGGCATATCTGCGGACTTACAACGCTAGAAACGTGGTGGGCAGAGCACAGATAGCCAATTGTGTAACTTCAAAAACAAAACAAATATATTGTTAGCACACATCATTAACACTCATATTTAAATAGTGCATGTTATTAACACTCAAACTGGATTTTTTTGGAATTAAGAAACTTCACATTTTGAGTCCTCCAGGGGTAAAGCGCTAATTCCGCTAAATACCGGCGTTCCGATACTCGTGGTGGGCAGAGTACAGATAGCCCATTTTGGAGCTTTGTGCCCACAAACAATCGAGTGTGGATTTAGGAAATTAAACAAACTATAATAAACATAATTTATAATATATATGAATACATTATAATAATGGATAGATAAATATTAAATATATATTAGATTTAAGTACAGATTAAGAATATTTACTTTATATCTTAAATATTCATAAGATTTTATTTAAAATATTCGTGAGATTTTACTTTAAATTTATGCATAAAGATTATCAATAAATTCTCAGGTTTATCGCGATGAGTTGTCTATTTCTTCAGCGTTGGTATAATACACATATATTTTGATCTTATTTATTTGGATTATTGTTATAAAGTTTAGTTTGATATAAGTACCTTTTTTTTTCTCTCTCTAAGTATTTCTTTTTTCCTTTAGTGAAAGAATGGTCAAACCTCCAAGTTTTTCGTTTCTTGTTTTATATATTGATTTTGCCCGGCATGGCCAGGTGGTTAGGGCGCTCGACTCGCAATCTGTGGGTCGCGGGTTCGAATCTCCCTCACACCAAATATGCTCGCCCTTTCAGCCGTGGGGGCGTTATAATGTGACGGTCAATCCCACTATTCGGTGGTAAAAGAGTAGTCCAAGAGTTGGCGGTGGGTGGTGATGACTAGCTGGCCTCTATTTAGTCTTACACTGCTAAATTAGGGACGGCTAGTGCAGATAGCCCTCGTGTAGCTTTGCGCGAAATCCATAACAAACAAACAAACAATATATTGATTTTATTTTGGCCCAATTCTCAGAATCTGTAATAATATGTAAACCACATTAAACCTTGCCAGTCCAGTGCCGAAGAGTCCTTTCGCCCAATACCATGATAATATATTCCAATTTTAAAATGTAATTTTATCATACTATACTCTTATCTTAACATCTAAAGTTTCTCTAAGCCTAACATGAGCGTATTTAAGATTGCTACAAGTTTTTCTAAGTTGGGTGTGATCCAGTGGTCAGCGTGATGTACTGTGATTCCGATCTGTGACCCACTCTCACTGCCGCGAAACCGTGAACCGCATTTTTGGACTTTGAGTGGTCTACGAGTGTGGCGGTCAAATCTCACTATTCGAATTAGAGGAGCCCAAGAGATGGCGGTGGGTGCTGTTGACTATTTGCCTTCCCTCTAGTATATCACTTCTAACATTGAAATTCTAGTTACAGTCATAATAAGGGGACGTGGGTGCGTTATAAGAGTAACGCTCAAATCCTACTATTCGATTAGAGTACCCTTCGAGTTGGCGGAGGGTGATGCTGACTACCTGCCTTCCAGCTAGCGCAAATAGCCTTTGAGTAGGTTTGAGCAAAATTCCACAAACAAAACTACGCCACCTAGCGGTATTTAAGTGTAATAAACAACGGAGAATTCCTTTATTAAAAGAATATACACATATCTGCATGGTGATTATCATTTTCACCAGTTTTAGTGAAACGTATTATATGTATAAAATCTGTCTTCACGCATCATGGCTTCTAGCTATTATAAGTTTTCTCGTACTCATCGCAACAGATAGTACGTTTCTAAACATTAGAGACCCAAAGGACCATAAAATCTAACATAAAAAAAAACGTTTTTGTGCAGCGATTCTAATACCCCATTTTCTCGTAAGTTTTTAAATAGATAGACAAACGGATACAGATATAATATATAGAGAGAAAGACAGGCAACAGTGATAAGACAGGCGATAGATAAGAAAGTAATAATAATTGTTTGTTTGTTTTTTTAGTTAAGCACAAACTCCATAGTGGGCTATCTCTATTGTGCCCACAAAGAGTATGGAAACCCGGTTTTTAGCGTTATAAGTCCGGAAAAGTACCGCTGTGCCCATGCGAGAGAGGGAGGGAACTCATTAAATTGTCAATGGTTCTCATTCGCTAAACTTTACTGACCGTTTTTATTTCTCATATTAAGGACCTTTTATTTCAAGTTTTAGCCGTTAGGTGCATGTGGTAGTCTGAATTTATTCTTAAGGAAAATGTCAAACCAAAGAAACTAATTCATAGTTATTTACTTACTCATGTGTATTACTTCATTTGTACTTGGCCCTATTGATCTAATTTAGTAGCATATAAACACCAGCACTAATTTAGTAGCATATAACCATCAGCACTAATTTAGTAGCATATAACCACCAGCACTAATTTAGTAGCATATAACCACCAGCACTAATTTAGTAGCATATAACCATCACCACTAATTTAGTAACATATAACCATCAGCACTAATTTAGTAACATATAACCACCAGCACTAATTTAGTAGCATATAACCACCAGCACTAATTTAGTAGCATATAACCACCAGCACTAATTTAGTAGCATATAACCACCAGCACTAATTTAGTAGCATATAACCACCAGCACTAATTTAGTAGCATATAACCACCAGCACTAATTTAGTAGCATATAACCACCAGCACTAATTTAGTAGCATATAACCACCAGCACTAATTTAGTAACATATAACCACCTGCAACTATCCGACTGTATTAAACACATGACCTGAAATACATTTCGTAAACGTTTTACACCCTTGAATTTGATTTAACATTTAATTATCAAAATTTAACACAGTTTACAGGTGGCAGGTTTTTTTTTTCCTATCTACAATATATTTTGGAATATCCAACGCTCATGCTACAAACATGATCATTAGTCAAGCACCAAAAACAAGTTAAAGACGTTGGCCGGATTCACGTTAATTCCCATAATCAGCGATTCAAAAGTTTTGGAGCAAAGAAAACTATAAGACCTTAGTTCGCACGTGTTCTATTGATGGCGCTATTGAAGTTAATTAGTATTGGGGGAATGGAATGAAAATTGGTTAGTGTAGGAGGAATGGAATGAAAGTGGATTAGTAGAGGAGGAATGGAATGAAAGTGGATTAGTAGAGGAGGAATGAAATGAAAGTGGATTAGTAGAGGAGTAATGGAATGAAAGTGGATTAGTAGAGGAGGAATGGAACGAAAGTGGATTAGTAGAGGAGGAATGGAGTGAAAGTGGGTTAGTGTAGGAGGAATGGAATGAAAGTGGATTGGTATAGGAGGAATGGAATGAAAGTGGATTAGTATAGGAGGAATGGAATGAAAGTGGATTAGTAGAGGAGTAATGGAATGAAAGTGGATTAGCAGAGGAGGAATGGAACGAAAGTGGATTAGTAGAGGAGGAATGGAACGAAAGTGGATTAGTATAGGAGGAATGGAATGAAAGTGGATTAGTAGAGGAGGAATGGAATGAAAGTGGATTAGTAGAGGAGTAATGGAATGGAATGAAAGTGGATGGGTAGAGGAGGAATGAAATGAAAGTGGATTAGTAGAGGAGGAATGGAATGAATGTGGATTAGTAGAGGAGGAATGGAATGAAAGTGGATTAGTAGAGGAGGAATGGAATTAAAGTGGATTAGTAGAGGAGGAATGAAATGAAAGTGGATTAGTAGAGGAGGAATGGAATGAAAGTGGACTAGTGGAGGTAGAATGGAATTAAAATGGATTATTAGTACGATAAAGAATAATGATGAACTTTATAATACAGTTGTACTCTTTGAACTATTCTTTCTTTAACTTATAGATAATCGAAAGGTCTAAGGTTCGAGCCGTCGATGCTGTGAACACATTTAAGATTAGCGTCTGAAACAACTATATAAAAATATACACTGCTTACGTTCTATTGGTCAAGAGAATCTGTTTTATGAGCAGAATTCTCTCGTCTTTATTCTTTGAAAGATTTTTAAACGCTTTTGACATCTAATGCTGTTCTAGGTGCTATGGATTTATCACCAGGTGGCGCATAACACACGTGAGTATTGTAGCTTGAAACAAATTTAGGTTAAGCTCGTGAACGTGACGTGGCGATACACCGAACAACGTTTAAATTAATTTCAGACTAATGAGGAGAGAAACCTACACATACCATAGATCAACGCCATGATGTAATTAGCCTAAATATGCGGTCGTTCTTTCACTGATGTTATGATCGCATGCTGTTGATAATCAACTAAATGAACTAAACCGTCACTTCTCTATCAATCATTGTTGTAGACGTAGAACTGTAGCGAACCTATGCCGTCCAATTTATTTCTACAACTGACAAATTTCGGTTTTTTCAGATAAATGTACTTCAAGTTGTGCGCATGCTCAGTTTAAATGCTTATTTTTTTTTGTCTTTACACTGTTTTCTTCTTTATACCTGCCCACTTAATAAGATACGCCTCAAATTGTTGTTGTTGTTGCTGTTTTTTTTTGAAATAATCTTTCTAAAGCTTATAAACCGTCTCAAGACGCCATGAAAAGGCGTCACGTTCATCTGTCTGTAATAAATGTTCAATTTATTTTCTCACAACTTTTTTTTTAGCCCTCTATAATATATGGAATTTCTCTGCTTTTTTGTTTCGCCAGGAGGACAAACTTAAATGGTAAAAGAACTATTTGCATGTCTGTGTGTGTGTGTATTATACAATGTATACATAACAATTTATATTACTGATATCATTAAAGTTTGTAAATGATACACTTTGCATTTTGGAACAGCGCGTGGGAGAATATTCGAGTAGAAAAAAAATATATATAAAACGAATTTCGAATAAAGTAGTTTTAAGGCAAGAAAAAATATATGTACAAAATCCGAGATGTTTCTTAACGTCCATAGACCTAATTATTATGTCAAAGTTTGCATTGATTAAACTTTTTACTACCCTAGCGATTTACCACTAGAGGGCGCATAACCTTACGAAGAAATTGAAATTAATATAGATACTTTGAAGCGCGACTGGCCGCGAGTATCCTAATGAAGAAGATGAATAAATTCAATGGAAATAAATACTCCAACTGTTGTATATATATATATTACAGCTGATTTTTTTATATCTGAAATTCTCAAATTAATTTGATCGAAAATAAACACTGACATGCATATAATCTAAACGTAAAAAGTAGCCATTAGTAGAATGACCTGATCCTAAGACCATCAGTTTTTTGTTTTGGTGTGTTGACAGATATGATATGTTTGCGTGTGTATTTTGTGGTTATGTTTTATTTTACACAGAAACCAAGATTGTACTTTTTGAAATGGTTATCTTAACCTTTTACCTCAAAATCAATATAGTTTTTTCTTTGGAAACAACCTGTTAAGTTTGGTTAGAATCTGTTGTTTAGAGCTGCGGATTTCTACAGATGGACAAACAACGTCAACAATACACTCCCCGACCCACCCCTACAGAAGAGTAGCGGTATATTAGTGGGCTTATAACGCCAAAAATTTGGTTTCAATACCCGTGGTGTGCATATCCCATATATTTTATTCTGTAACTTTGTGCTTTACAATACAAACAATCTCGCGAGTGGCGTCATCTCTCGGAGTTTACTTGAAAGGTCGTAGCTGGTTGAATCCATTATTTGGTGATACAGGATACTAAGTAACTCACTAGAGATGAAAGACTTAGTTTCACCAATCCGAGCATTATATTTACATTATATATATAATTAACACTAATTATACACCATTAAACAAGTCTTACTTAGATTACCTTAGTTTAATTTGTGAAAAACAACAACAAAAATAAACGCTTGTTGTTTCATCACTCAATCAATAGATTACCTGTTGATTTCATCGCTCAATCAATAGATTACCTGTTGATTTCATCGTTCAATTAATAGATTACCTGTTGATTTCATCGCTCAATCAATAGATTACCTATTGATTTCATCGCTCAATCAATAGATTACCTATGGACTTAGTATTCGTTCCACATAATGAACTTTCACTGTACAGAATTAATTTTTCTTAGACAAGTTTAATAACTTTCGTGAAACACAAAACAATTTGATAGAAAGTACTAGAATTTCTTTTTGGTGAAGAATATTTTAATAATGAAGGAGAAAATGGAGTTTGAAAGAAGTTTCAGGTTTCATTAGTCTAAAGTTTCAGGTTTCACTACTCTAAAGTTTCCGGTTTCACTAGTCTAAAGTTTCCGGTTTCACTAGTCTAAAGTTTCAGGTTTCACTACTCTAAAGTTTCCGGTTTCACTAGTCTAAAGTTTCCGGTTTCACTAGTCTAAAGTTTCCGGTTTCACTAGTCTAAAGTTTCAGGTTTCACTACTCTAAAGTTTCAGGACTCACTAGTCTAGAGTTTCAGGTTTCACTAGTCTAAAGTTTCAGGTTTCACTAGTCTAAAGTTTCAGGTTTCACTACTCTAAAGTTTCAGGTTTCACTACTCTAAAGTTTCAGGTTTCACCACTCTAAAGTTTGAGGCTTCACCACTCTAAAGTTTGAGGCTTCACCACTCTAAAGTTTCAGGTTTCACTAGTCTAAAGTTTCAGGTTTCACTAGTCTAGAGTTTCAGGTTTCACTAGTCTAGAGTTTCAGGTTTCACTAGTCTAAAGTTTCAGGTTTCACTAGTCTAAAGTTTCAGGTTTCATTACTCTGAAACTATGGCTTCATTTTCTGTGCTGCTCTTTGTAACCAAATAAAGACCACGTGGTTGTCTAACCCTAACTTTGGTTTGATGCCAAAATCTTCAAAACGCTTATGTGAAGTAGTTTCGTATTTTTCTATAATTTCTAGTCACCCTCTATACATTTTATTTCTCTATGACACTTCTTCAATTGTTAACATTGGCTATTTAACTTTATGATGCATAAAAAGGCGTGAACCACTGTTGGTTAAGTGGAGAAATCTATAGGCGTAGATGGGCCTTGGCATGGTCTGGTGGTTAAGGCACTCAACTCGTAATCTGAGGATCGAGGTCTCGAATCCCAGTCACCGAACATTCTCGCTCTTTCAGCTGTGGGGGCGTTATATTGGGACTGTCAGCACCACTATTCGTTAGTAAAAAAGAGTTGCCCAAGAGTTGGCGGTGGGTGGTGCTGGTTAGGTGCCTTCCTGCTTGTCTATCATTGCTAAATTAGGGACAGCTAGCGAAGATAGCCCTCGTGTACCTTTGCGCGAAATTCAAACCAAACAAATTATTTAGATAAAGTATGATAAAAAAAAAATAATGCTTGCCAAATAAACAACACAAAAGAAAGTTATTTTAAAGTTATTACGTCCGTGTTGATAATTCCGATAATAAACCTATAAAGCGAATGGTTAATGTGTGGAAATAGTTCGGTGAAAAAAGTCATATAAATCTTGACAACCAGAAAGTTTGTTTGTTTGTTGTTAAGCACAACGCTACGCACGCAATGGTCTATTTGTGCTTTAACCACAGGTATCGAAACCCGATTTTTAAAATATTAGGTTGTTTTTGATTTTTTAGTGCTCTGTTCATCACGAGAAGTCCAATTCTAGCTTTTAGCGATGTAAGTCCGTAACTTATTGCTGATCCACTGGTGGACCAAAATATCGGGAGAAGATAATACGTTAAACAAGATTTAAGTTGGCTCAGACTGGTAATCTGCTTAATCCATAATACTGTTAATCTGTTTAACTCTCTATTTAAGAGATTAAAGTTTGTTTTTATCGTGGATTAAGGATTGCTCAGACTGAGAATAATCATACTCTGCTAAATCCATAACAACACAATCCTCAACTCTCTATTTAAGAGATTAAAGTTTGATATAATAGTGGATTAAGAATTTATAATTGGATTAAGAATTGCACAGACTGAGAATAATCATAATCTGCTAAACCCATAACTACACAATCCTCAACTCAGTTTAGGAGATTAAAGTTTAATATTATAGTGGATTAAGGATTTATAATTGGATTAAGGATTGCTCAGACTGAGAATAATCATACTCTGCTAAATCCATAACAACACAATCCTCAACTCTCTATTTAAGAGATTAAAGTTTGATATAATAGTGGATTAAGGATTTATAATTGGATTAAGGATTTCTCGGACTGAGAATAATCATACTCTGCTAAATCCATAACAACACAATCCTCAACTCAGTTTAGGAGATTAAAGTTTGTTATTATAGTGGATTAAGGATTGCTCAGACTGAGAATAATCATAATCTGCTAAATCCATAACAACACAATCCTCAACTCAGTTTAGGACACTGTATCCTTAATGTGGTGCATACACTCGTATAAATCCGGCCTAATCCGATCTTGAATCTGTTTAATTCACCACTCTTCCTTCCTTGGAGCTCTGGATTTCGGAGCTTTCGAAACTGGTACGAATCCGTGCGATAGTACAAAATATGTGGGTGCGTAATAAGAGTGACAGTCATTCCCTTAGCGTAGGTTGGGGGGGTGGGTGGTAGAGTGCTGCCTTCCCTCTGATCAGTAGTTCAGAACTATGGACGGCTACAGACAATAACTGTGCAACATGTATAAACACCCGATGAAACTATTAATGTACACAAGTTCAATATTAAATATTTTAATTTATTTGAAGTTGCAAAAAAAAAGGTACGAAAAAAACAGTGAAAGTCTAATACAATAATGTCATTTGGATATTTAAAACATCTTAGAACGAATAAAAAAACACCTCTCTTCGAAAGACGCTAGAAGTTAAAAACTTTGCGAGGCTTAAAGAGAAGAAAAAGTGGCCAGTTGAACAAGATGTAATGGATGTTTCTTTTACGTTCAATCCTTTTTTGTTTTGTTTTTTGTTTTGCTAGCTACAAGGACAAAAGAAATGGATAGTAATATGTTCTATTGTTTACCAACTCGAGACACATGTGAGCAGTCAGAAACTTTGTGCTAGGCAGGCAACGATTTAAAAAAATTAGTTTAAAAGCATTGATTTGAATGCATTTTTGTTCAAATGATGCTTCAAAATGCAAATCTGGTTTACGCTCTAGACACCAACAACTTCTCTAGACAAGTAGATGTATATATTTTGCTGTTTATATCATGATCTCCTTCGCGTTTTGTCGTCGTTTATAACAGTTGACATTTTAAAGTTTTTTCTTCTATACCGAAAAGGTTTAACGGACACCTAAATCGTTAATTATGCATACCCTAACGTACAACGTACAACTTAATACACGACTTGTAACTCCAGTCTGTCTGGAAAGTTATAGAATTGTGCGAAAGGCCTAATCTGATGTAACTCATAATACGGTATTTTGTTGAATTGTTTTAAATAAATACTTTATTTTTTCTGACAATCCGAATGGGTCATTTAAGTTGAAAATGTCTAAAACAATACGAGTTTCATTGTTGTGTTTCGCCCCCCCAGTAGCACAGCGGTATGTCTGCGGACTTACAACGCTAGAAACCGGGTTTCGATACCCGTGGTGGGCAGAGCACAGGTAGCCCATTGTGTAGCTTTGTGCTTAATTCCAAACAAACC
>NW_013667471.1:82842-90304 GCF_000517525.1 Limulus polyphemus
TTGTCCTTAATTCCAAACAAGCCATACCATGTTGTGTTTCTCGGAGTGCCCCCTAGTGGCACAGCGGTATGTCTACGAACTTACAACGCTAGAAACCGGGTTTTGATACAATGTTAACAAGAAAAGAATCTTGTCTCTCGAACTTAAGAAGCGTTTAACACTCCACAACTTGGTTGAGCATGTTTTGAAATAGACGATATTTCCCTAATAAGCATAAGATATTGTCGTTAGGCCTATCACATTTTTAAACACTACATTTTTTTATCTAGTGCCTTAGGAATTTTCAAAAATTAGATGTGTTTAATAATATATATATATTTCAACCACACTACGTTTGTCATATCCATTGCCGACGACGCGAATGTAGTATTTGAAAATGTAATAGGCCTAACACTAGGGTTTTATAACAAGTAAATACGTATCGTTACTAACAACTGGTGTTGTTTTGATGTATATTTGAAACCAAAATGTAATAAAAGAAACATTGTTAAGTTATACATTATAATAGCATTCCCTTGCTTCAGTTTTTTTGTTCTTTTTAAATATAGATGTCAGAAACATTAATTTAGTTTTTCAGTAAGTAAAAACGTCCCTACAATATGCAAAAGATTAAAAAAGAAAAAGGCCTTTTGTATTAAGGGTAACTTACGTGTGTGTTTTAAATAGGATAACCCATTCACAGCACAGAAATCTTAATGGTGTTGAGAGTACGAAACGGTATTTCACTACCATTTGAAACAACCATTATGAATCTCCACTAAACAACAAGTTAAAAAACGACCCCGAATGTTAAACACTTCAACCGTTCAGTAATTAAAAGGCCGTTTCGGGATTTTGAACAGGCTGTGAAGAAATGAAAATAGTATCCGTTAATCTGAAACCGACGGAGTCCATCGCGCGTGAAATTAACGGCAGAAACACGATGCTAATGCAGGTTTGTTGTAGAAATTAAAAGGTACACAAAAGACTTCAACTAATGGGTCCTTCTTAGGTTCTTTCATTTTAAGACGACAACGTGAAACCTTGCCTTCATTCCACAAAGGATATCAATGAAGGTGGAAAAAACGTTTATTGAACAAGGAAAATATTAGTTTCTGCATTAAGAGTGTAGATTTGTTGGACAGAAAAGAACCTTGAGTACTGTCACTACTTTAGTTTGTGTTTGTTTGTTTTTGAATTTAGCAGTATAAGACTAGAGGGAAGGCAGCTAGTCATCACCACCCACCGCCAACTCTTGGGCTACTTTTTTACCAACGAATAGTGGGATTGACCGTCACATTATAACGCCCTCTCAAACTGTCAGAAGTCTGTTAATAGGGAAACTCTTCAGTCTCAGGAAACTAGTGGATAATAGGTTACGGATAGGGTGAAGAACAACAGTAAACGGAACAAACTGTCAGAAGTCTGATAATAGGGAAACTCTTCAGTCTCAGGAAACTAGTTTTTCTAATATCAGACTCGTGACACACACACACACATATATAAAGCTTTTGTCCTCTAGATTTGGACTGAATTGATTAGTCCTAGTGACGAGTTCAATTTTTTTTTCTTATTTTAATCCTGCCACACACAAGCATAGCTAGCTGTTTCGAGTGCATGCCATCCATACACTACAAAGATAACATGTCAGTATGCTCTTTCATCGACGCTATGTTTTTCTACATAAATTTTCAGACTAATGTAATTTAAGTCTGTGATCTTTGCCGAATCTGATGGAATGTTGACGTCATCATCTCAGTCGATTCTAATATCCTGGATCTCTTTGAATTTACTGCTGTTTTAAGATATGACAATCCAGTGAACTGTTTTTCATTAATCATGGGCTATAATACTCACTCGCTAATGTGTTATAGCCTAATCCATGTATTTAAGTTTTGGCTTCATTCCCAAGTCATTTGATTTGAAATAACGTCATATGCTTGCCTCCCTTTATTAGTGTGTTGTATACGTCAGTTTATTTGTGCGTTTGTCAGTTTTCTTTCGCCGTGAACATTTTATCATGGACCACAGCTTGATGGACCACAGCTGAAAAGTACACGTTGATGCAGATATATTCTACTTGGAATAAAAATTCAGATATTTTATAAACTGAAAGAAGAGGAACGATTATAACAAAAAATGTGCTTTACTTTCAAATTACCGACTTATTTTTATACCGTTCACTTCCGGTGGTTGTACATCGTGTTCATCACTTCCGGTGGTTGTACATTGTGTTCATCACTTCCGGTGGTTGTACATTGTGTTCATCACTTCCGGTGGTTGTACATTGTGTTCATCACTTCCGGTGGTTGTACATCGTGTTCATCACTTCCGGTGGTTGTGCATCGTGTTCAATAATTTTGCGCTTTTCACCTGTTATAGTACTCACTGTACAAAAGTAAACACGCTGATTCAAAGGGCAACAATACTACTAAGAGAGATTCATTATAATTAATGTTGCCCTCCGATGACAAAGCAGCGAGACTGAGGATTTATAACGCCAAAAATCGGAGTTCTATGCCCGCGGTGGGCAGATCTTTGGGTAGCTTTGTGCTTAACATCAACAACCGTCTTACATGTTATTATTGACCCTGTAATCAACAAAGTCATTGGCCCACATAAACTCTCGTGCATAAATAGTTTAGGTAAATGTATTAATAAAAAATAGTGGGACCGAAAGTTGATTAGTTACTAACAGTAATATTCGTGTGCATGTGTGCTTCTTTATAGAGATCTGGAGGCATTATCCCCCTAAATGGTGCGTTTTGAAGGAGAAGAGTAGCACAGTAAGAAGGCTTAACGTAAGTGAATAAACACAGATATAGATATTTATATCATGATACAATGTGACATCAGTTTACATACAGAGATGTTGAAGAATTGACATATAAACAATGAAACTTAATATCATGTCTCCGCTACACGACAAGCAAACAGACCACAGAAGCCGGGTGGGGGACCCTAGTCTTCTCAATTTGTGGACACAGTTCGATTGTATATTTCAAAACTTGAGAGAAAGCGTTCGAACAGAATCATGAAACATCTGAAAAAGCAGAAGACACTACTAAGGTTACTTCTACAGTTTCAAACTCAAGTCATCTCAACTGGCAAAGATCGTTACTGAGCTACATAGGCCAAGCACGACCTGGTGGTTAGGGCCCTGGCATGGCCTGGTGGTCACGGGTTCCAATCCCGTCACCGAATATGCTCAACCCCACTATTCGTTGGTGAAAGAGTGGCCCCTAGAGTTGGCGATGGGGGGTGTTGACTAGCTATCTTCCCTCTAGCTTTGCGCGAAATTCAACAAACAAACAAAGCGAGCCACATTCTTCTAAGGAGTGTTAGCTTTAATGCTGAATGTTCTAAGAATTCGATATTCTGAAAACGTTTGGTTGTACTTTGATTATTTATTGTTTTCATGTGCTCAGAAAATTCCTATTTAAAAGTCATGTCTTCTTGTTTCTGATATTAGCTGTCCATTCGATAAGTTTCAAAAGCCATCCAGCTTCTTAAGTTGAAAGGAATCCATCAGGGTTACTTGCCATCTTGTGACAGAACAACCATTTGGCGGCGCTGTCAGTTAAATAAGATCTATTGAAGTCGATCGAGTTAGCTGTTATTCATGATCGTTTCTGGAATCAGTGTGCTGTTTGATCGTCAATGAAGATTAGCTGGTCGCTTGCCCCTCGCTTGATGTGGTCTCTGCACGTATGTTCGTACCATTACTATACATATTGTTTTGTGTCAAGCATATGTTATATATATGTATGTGTATATAGTAGTGTAACAATAAACATTATTGGGTATACCCCCCAAAATATTTGCTCTGGACCGAGGGGGTGAAACAAGGTATTAATATGGGTAACATTCATAGTCAAAACGTGAATCTTGTCACGTCTGTTAATATTTTTCATTAAGGAAACGCCTAAATAGTGGGAACTATTAGGCCTAATGTCTGTGAGAAAGGGTCACGCTTGACGTTTCTACAACACAGGAATTATTTTTTCGTTTCAAATATTCGTACATATATATACACAAGGACTAACTGAGCTAGCCTTTCCTAATTTTTGAACTGACAGATTAGAGGGAAAGCAGTCAACAGTACCCACCGCCAACTCTTGGGCTAATCTAATCGGAGAGTGAAATTTGAGCCTGACACTTATAACGCATCCTGGCCCTAAAATTCATAGCGCGATGCTTGCGTCAACGGGACGCGAAGCTAGACCTTCGGATCTATAATCCTGGTCAAGATTCTCCGGTAATATTGTGTATGAAGTTTTAATTAGGTCTCGTAAGCTTCAACGAGCGGTTCTGTTCTTCAACATGAGTCTATAATATTTACTCAAATGTTCATAATCTATCACTTGCTGCTTAACTGATGCCTATTTCACAATTAAGGAGAGTGTATTCGTTATCAAGAGTGTTGGATGATTACTGACGTGTTTTACTTTTGTTAAGAAAGTACACAGAACGATGACGTCACAGACTTGGCACGAGACCTACACTTAACATCAACACAGAGATATATAAAATAGTTCTGAACCACGTAACACAGAGATATGTAAAATAATTCCGAACCACGTGACACAGAAATATGTAAAATAGTTCTGAACCACGTAACACAGAGATATGTAAAATAGTTCCGAACCACGTAACACAGAAATATGTAAAATAGTTCCGAACCACGTAACACAGAGATATGTAAAATAGTTCCGAACCACGTAACACAGAGATATATAAAATAGTTCCGAACCACTTAACACAGAGATATATATAAAATAGTTCTGAACCACGTAACACAGAGAACCACGTAACTGCCTATCAAATATTGTAAGATTGTTTTGTTTTATTTCTTATTTTTCTTGAAACTGAGAAGAACCTTGAAACAAGATAACACTGTTGTCCGCTTTGCACGAGTGATAACTTATTGTGGTTCCGTGACGTAAGCCAAATGTTTCCTCATTTTCTTCCTTCCAAGTTTCGTCCAGCTTAAGGCGATCAGATGACGTTCAACTGCTTTTATTACTGAACAGATATTTTAAAACGCAACCACATAAATCACCAGATGATATCCGGCTTCTAAGTAATTAAAACCGAAACTAAAACTATTTAACTACGTACGGAATTATGTGTGGTACGGAAATCAAATCAGTCTGATGTATAAAACTATAAAAATTGGCCTAACGCATGTGTGAAACTGCTGTGAAGGATCTGTAGTCATATGTGAATTACTGGGGAGTTTGTGTAAAGACAGGTGTGAATTAATAGAATATGTTGTGTGTGTGAAATATTAGAGTATGCGTCACAATGTGAAACTACCAGACCATGTGTTGAAATGTACGTGTGAAACTTTGTGACTGTGTGTGTCAAGATTTACGTGTGAAACTACCAGAATAAATCTTGAAGTAACGTAATGGTTGACGTACATCAGTAAGTAAATCTTGAAGTAACGTAATGGTTGACGTGCATCAGTAAGTAAATCTTGAAGTAACTTAATGGTTGACGTACATCAGTAAGTAAATCTTGAAGTAACGTAATGGTTGACGTACATCAGTAAATACATCTTGAAATAACGTAATGGTTGACGTACATCAGTAAATACATCTTGAAATAACGTAATGGTTGACGTACATCAGTAAGTAAGTCGTGAAGTAACGTAATGGTTGACGTACATCAGTAAGTAAACACGTAACGGCTAATAAATATATATATATATAAACAAAATGAACTTTCAGCAAATTAAAATGGGGATAACTGTGGCGGAATTAGTTATTATAATTATTTTTATAAACAAATAAATGTATGCTTACTCCAGAGAAAAATAGATACTTTCGTAAACCAATAACTGCTTTTCTTACCATATCCCTCCGCTCGATCTGTGCTTGTTTTTATTTTTACTCATGTCTGTCATTTCATTATCGGTGCTTACTATAGCAAAGCTGGTAATTTGTTTTTGCCCCCTAGTGGTAAAGCGATAAGTCTGAAGCATTAAAACGCTAAAAAAGTGGGTCTCGATAGCGTGGTGGAAAGAGCACAGACAGCCTGTTGGGTAGCTTTGTGTTGAACTACTCACAAATATATATATATATATATATATTTCTGCAATTGTTGTAATAACAAACAAAAAAGTTTTATTAAACCGTTCCTGTTTTCAAAATGTCACTAAAATCTGTCTTTTTCACCCTTTGTCTAAACATTTTAAACGTCTAAACGTGTTGCCGACGTCAGACCGGCTATTACTTAGTAGTTAGTGTGGGTTGACCGCGAATCCGAGGATTCATGGTTCATGACCCGTTTACGCAAATTTGCAGTGAGTACTATGAGGCCGTAGTTAGGATATAAGAATGACAGTCAATTATAATTATTCGATCACACAAGGGTAGCCCAATAGTTGGCGGTGGGTGCTTTTGTCTAACTAGCACAACTAGATCTTGTGGAGGTTTGTGTGAACTTCTGAAACAAACAACAACAACGAAAATAGTTTTCTACATCATGATTACTTGTTTCAAATGGATCTTTGGCAACGGTTCGAGTCCCGTTAGTTTTCATATAACCTTTGAACCCATTTTATTTTTCCTCGTCTCGAATATCTCATTTCTCAGATCCCTCTGTTTTAGTTTGTTTTTCTTTATCATACCCCATTTTAGTGAGAGTTTTTTTTTGAGATGACGCCAGGTGAATACTGGCGAAACGTCGAGTCCAATCGACTTTGTTATCTCCACCAAGTACTGCTGATTTTCTATTTTTATCAAATATATTATGTTTGAATACATGGACCGCCCCCTATGTTTACTAGAAACGGTGTTCCTCCCTCAACTTTCGTCACCTGATGACGCCAGGTGAATACTGGCGAAACGTCGAGTCAAATCGACTTTGTTATCTCCACCAAGTACTGCTGGTTTTCTATTTTTATTAAATATATTTTGTTTGAATACATGGACCGCCCCTATGTCGCAAGGTGCTATCGAGGAAGTCAGTATTGATTTTTTTTTAACCTAATGGAAAACAGTTGATGTCCAGTAAACCTATCAGATGAAGCTATTCTGAGGTTATGGCCAATACAAAAATATAAACAGCCGAGAGAAGAGGTTACGAATGTGTTTATGTGATTCAAGTAAATATAAATAAAAATCAGTTAATACATCTTTTCTGTTCTAATGAATATGTCTGTTAACCCTATTAATAAGCTTTCAAAACCTGATATAATATTTAAGAAGGGTGATTGGGAAGAGGGTTTTTATAACCGGGTGAGGGGACCGATAAGTTGGATTCTCTTGGAACTGAAGACATAAAAATTGGTTGTGAAATCTACACGGGTTTCAATCAGGAGATCCAAGAATATACAGTTTTAAATTGTGTGGAGGATATACAGAGATAGTAGTTTAAATTGTGTAGAGGATATACAGAGATAGTTGTTTAAATTGTGTAGAGGATATACAGAGATAGTTGTTTAAATTGTGTAGAGGATATACAGAGATAGTTG
>NW_013667471.1:91136-93528 GCF_000517525.1 Limulus polyphemus
ATACAGAGATAGTTGTTTAAATTGTGTGGAGGATATACAGAGATAGAAGTTTAAATTGTGTGGAGGATATACAGATATAGAAGTTTCAATTGTGTGGAGGATATACAGAGATAGTAGTTTAAATTGTGTGGAGGATATACAGAGACAGTTGTTTAAATTGTGTGGAGGATATACAGATATAGTAGTTTAAATTGTGTGGAGGATATACAGAGATAGTTGTTTAAACTGTGTGGAGGATATACAGAGATAGTAGTTTAAATTGTGTAGAGGATATACAGATATAGTAGTTTAAATTGTGTGGAGGATATACAGAGATAGTTGTTTAAATAGTGTGGAGGATATACAGAGATAGTTGTTTAAACTGTGTGGAGGATATACAGAGATAGTAGTTTAAATTGTGTGGAGGATATACAGAGATAGTTGTTTAAACTGTGTGGAGGATATACAGAGATAGTAGTTTAAATTGTGTGGAGGATATACAGAGATAGTAGTTTAAATTGTGTAGAGGATATACAGAGATAGAAGGAAGGAGTTATGAAATGAGAAAGATCTTACTGGGAATAGCTGAGGAGGTTATTCTAAGGATAATGTCAAAGCTAAGAGTGAGGATTTTGTTAAGTATGTCAAAGGTAGAAAGTTTTCTTTGAGATGGAAGAGTTAATAATGATAGAAGATGTTAAGATATTCCTGACTCTGAGATTGACCTCTTGACCTATTGATGGTAAGAAGAAAGGTTAAAAATAGATAAAACACCAGAACCAGACAGGTGTTTTATCCCAGGATTTTAATTAAAAGAGGGCAAATATCGGATATTGCTAGATCAACAGATAATTTGGAGGTGACTGAGGATGGACAGTTGATAGTGTTTGGACAGTTAATAGTGTTACTCCTGTTTCAAAACGTGATAATAAGAGTTGACCAGAAAATTATTGACCTTTTAGTGTTATTTCTGCAAAGGAAAACATTCTAGAAACCTGATAAAAGAAGCTTAACATGATTATTTAATGAAATGTGAAATCCTATGCCTAAAACGAAGCCAAATAAATAATAAAATGGCCGTTAATTAGAGAACAGGAAACTAAGAATTCTGTCGATTTAAGGTCAGCTTCAAATTACCAGTTACAAGACTTTCACCAAACCTCGTTCACTTTAGTCTTGTTCTACTTACTGTTAAAAAAAAGTTGTCGGTTCAAATTGAAACATTACACTCCGCCTGTACGTAATTGCTTGTTTGTCTTCCCTGGTCAGCCTTATTGGACTGTTTTTTTGTTGTTTTTTTTCGTGGATACAACTTACTCTTCATCATTTGGCAGCAAGGATGTGAAAACATATAAACCTTGAGAGTTAAATCTAAATTATTTTAACCTAGAAAAATATTTCAAGGTACTTTTTGATCCTGTTCATATACCGTGTCTAAGAGTTTGTTTGTTTGTTGTTACGTGCAAAGCTGTATAGTGGGCTACCCGCACTGTGCCAACCGCTGGGACCGAGCCCCAATTTTGGCATACAGCAGAAGTTACCTAAAAGAGAAGTTAACCTGCTTAACTTTAATTTAAAACTGCGACAGGAGTTACCTGTTCAACTTTAACTTAAAACTACGACTGGAGTTAACCTGCTTAACTTTAACTTAAAACTACGACTGGAGTTAACCTGCTTAACTTTAACGTAAAACTACGACCGGAGTTAACCTGCTTAACCTTAACTTAAAACTACGACAGGAGTTAACCTGCTTAACTTTAACGTAAAACTACGACTAGAGTTAACCTGCTTAACTTTAACGTAAAACTACGACCGGAGTTAACCTGCTTAACTTTAACTTAAAACTACGACAGGAGTTAACCTGCTTAACTTTAACTTAAAACTACGACTAGAGTTAACCTGCTTAACTTTAACTTAAAACTACGACTAGAGTTAACCTGCTTAACTTTAACTTAAAACTACGACTCTGGATTTCTAACACTAAATACCGGGTTTCGTTACTCGTGGTGGGCACAGCACAAACAGCCCTTTGTATAACTTTGTGCTTAACCAACCAACCACACGAATTCTTACCTGCCTCTTACTCATTTTGGTAAGCGGTTAAAGCGCTGAACTCGCAATCTGTGGGTCGCGGGTTCGAATCCCTGTCACCGAAAACGCTCGCCCTTTCAGCCGTTATAATGTGACCGTCAATGCCACTGTTCGTTGGAAAAAGAGTAGCCCAAGAGTTGACGGTGGGTGGTGTTGGCTAGCTGCCTTCCCTCTAGTCTATAATTAGCGCATTAAGTCGTCGAGTAGTTCAAAACAAATCTCTTTCACCGTCGAGATAAGTAGTTACAAAATTAAAATCATAAATAATATTCAACGTTAAACTGGTATACAATTAAAAACATTTTATTTAGGCATATCTATG
>NW_013667471.1:93906-108176 GCF_000517525.1 Limulus polyphemus
TTAAAAGGCCATAGATAGGCCTAAATAAAATGTTTTTAATTGTGTACTGATTTAACGTTGAATATGATTTATGATTTTAACTTTATACACAATTGCCAAAATACTATAATTAGTTTTTACTAATCATTAGAAACTGGAAACATGACGATCAACAAACCTAAACAAAGCAGATAGATACACACAAACATCTTCGTTTTACTTCCTCCGTCAACATTTAGAGTGGGTGTGACATAAAACAAGGGACATTGTTCATAGTAGTTAGTGGCGGAGAACTGGTTGTTTTCACTGCAACGCATGGAAATTGTATGTTTTAATCAGTGAAGCGATTGGTTTCGATATCAATAACACCTCCATCGATTTTCAATTCGGTGAAACCATCGACCCTATAGATTATTACTAGGTAGACGGCTGGATACCATTTACCTGGGTGCTATACTGGTTACCTCAATTATGAGAAAACAAAAGAGGAAATATTTTTTACACACACTTTTTTTTCTTCACACGGCTGAAAAAATACTTTTAGTTTAATGTTAAACCAACCTGATTATAAAGATTACACGTAGATTCAGCGCACGAAGATCGATAAGTTGTATGACTCCACGAGGAGAACTTAGAAACAGAGAGAGAGAAGCAAACTCGCGTGTGGAGAAGAAAGATATTTAACATAACGCGAATATCGGGTTCCCACGTCGCTAATATTCTGATGACGTATTGTCACCAGATTTTACGGTCGTCGATCGATCGTAAAGAGCGGGGGTTTGAAGTGAATAGTGAATTAATTTAAGGTATAATATTTTATGGATAAAATGAAAAAGGATGGGCATTCAGATTGGTTGTTTAGGAACCACTAGAGCCCTGCTACTCCACTAGATGGCGTAGTAGTAGATATCACGAAGCCTACATATTTCCCTATTTTCTCACAAGAAAATGGGGCCCGGCATGGCCAGGTGGTTAGGGCGTCCCACCAAACATGCTCGCCCTTTCAGCCGTGGGGGCGTTATAATGTGACGGTCAATCCCACTATTCGTTGATAAAAGAGTAGCCCAAGAGTTGGCGGTGGGTGGTGATGACTAGCTGCCTTCCCTCTAGTTTTACACTGCTAAATTAGGGACGGCTAGCGCAGATAGCCCTCGTGTAGCTTGGCGCGAAATTCAAAACAAACAAACAGACAAACAAATTCTTAGAGTTAACCCACTGTAGAGGGATTTTAAAATTCTTGAAATATTGTAATTTTAGCCACTCTAGCAGGTTTTTTTTAGTAGTGTGGAAATATTTCTATTATACTTGATGGATTTTGTTGTAATTTTTGTTAAGCACAAGTTGAATATCTTTACTGGGCCTACCGCGGGTATCGAAACCTAATTTTTAGTGAATTGTGCTCTGAGACTTACCTCTGAGTCGCGTGAGAGGGTGGAGGCTTTGTAGTTGGTGTTGTAGTTGTAGTTGTTGTTATTGTAGTTGTTGTAGTTCTTGTTGTTGTTAGATTTGTAGTACATTTTTATACACTTAATACACTTTGGAAAGTTCTTATTGTTGTAGTTGTTGTTGTTGTCGTTTTTAGATCATTAGTACATTTTTTTATACACTTTGGAAAGTTCTTATTGGATGACCGACTTTAAAATAGAGTCAATGCTAATATTTAAATAAAGGGTTTTTTAGTACAAATCGATTTTAGTGACGAATTGTGACGTCAGAACGTGGAATAGAGTGTTTTGAAATTGAGTTTTTTTTTTACTTTTGTTGTGTTTTGTTCAAACTGAGAAATTTCTCATGGTCAGAAAATTGTCATTTATTTATCTTTATTAAATCATTTTCGAGACGAAAAGTAAGATACGTTTTAGCGAGATAGTTGGTCAAAAAGAGACGATTTTGTAATAATTCCTTCATCCTCCTGTCGTTATCTCAGAGTATGAGGGTACTGTAGAACACGGAGGATAATTAATATTCATAACTACAAATAAAAAAAACAAACAAACTTAAAGACGACTTTTGTAATCATAGCAAAAATATTCAGATTTTCATGACCATTTAAAACAGTCACGTGATGTGAAGAACCCAGTAATATTGTCAAAGCCATATCTAAACACTAGCGACACCTAACGTTCAATTTAGATTTTATTAAAATTATAGCCATTTTTCACGCGTATAGACTTTTTTTTCCTCTCTCATTTTATGGCAATTATTATCTATTTTCAATTTCTCTTGAGTTTCAAATTTAAAGTATTCAAACATTATGAGACCAATTTCCATAAAATATGGATATAAGCCGCAATTAATTGTCCTTTGAATATAATAAAAACGAACGTTATTTGTAATGAATACATTTATATTCAAAATAACAGACTTGAGTAATATTCCGCACTTTCATTTTTATTTGGTGAAATTACTTGGACGACTTTACATGAAATTACTTCCATTAGGACTATATATATATATATTTTAGAACATTATTGCCGAAGCTGATTCAAACTAAATCCCTCTTCTGTGGGTTGAAATTATCAGTGACTTTAGCCTACAGTGCTTACACATCATAAATGATTTTCTGAAATATTTTCTTCTTAGATCATTGTGTTGTTTTGTTTGTTTTTTTAAGTTAAGCACAAAGCTACACAATGGGCTATCTGTGCTCTGCCCACCACGGGTATCAAAACCCGGATTCTAGCGTTGTAAGTCCGCAGACATACCGCTGTGCTACTGGGGGGCAGGATCATTGTATCAGCTTATCTTTCGTTTTAACTTCGAGACGTAATAATTTGGTAAAAGCTAACCACCAGGGGTTAAAATATGTGAAAAAAATATATAATTGATGAAACATTAATTTCCTGCTGTTCTCGGGCCTGAATCTTAACAATGAGCTATCTGCGTCGGACCCATTGCAGGAATGAAACTTCGAATTTTAGCTTTATAAGTCCTCAAGCCTGTCGCGGGAGGGGGGGGGAGGGTATGTTTCAGAACAGAGTTCCAAGAAAAAACCCAAAATTTGAAGTAATATTTATAAATACAGATATGTAACATTTATTTATCGAATATATTTTGGGCAGAAATATAGTAAGAGATCATACAGAAACGTTCGTTTCGTTAGTGTATAAGTATAGGCTATCAAAAAAACAAAAGGAGTCAATGCCTAATTAAAACTTGGAGATATTTCTAGTTTTTCATATTTCTGTATTGTAACTAAACATACAGGTTTAACAGTTTTATTTACCTTTGTGATATCTCGTGATTGGGCTCGACAGCTTGTAACGCAAAAATACGGGGTTCGATCTCCGAATTGGACACAGGGCAATTTGACTCATCGCGTTCATTTGTGCAAAACATGTCCGACCACTGCCTTGAGCGGAAAAATCAATGAACATTTTTATATTAATTTTAGTCTTAGTGAAATTAAGAAAAACTAAACCTTAAGAACTACTTTACATGTAAAAAAACTAAACCTTAAGAATTACTTTACATGTAAAATACTAAACCTTAAGAACTACTTTACATGTAAAATACTAAACCTTAAGAACTACTTTACATCTAAAAAACTAAACCTTAAGAATTACTTTACATGTAAAATACTAAACCTTAAGAACTACTTTACATGTAAAAATGTTTGGTTGGTGCTCTGTATTTAATGTTTGGTTGGTGCTCTGTATTTAATGTTTGGTTGGTGCTCTGTATTTAATGTTTGGTTGGTGCTCTGTATTTAATGTTTGGTTGGTGATCTGTATTCAGTGTTTGGTTGGTGATCTTTATTCAATGTTTGGTTGGTGATCTGTATTCAGTGTTTGGTTGGTGATATGTATTCAGTGTTTGGTTGGTGATCCGTATTCAATGTTTGGTTGGTGATATGTATTTAATGTTTGGTTGGTGATCTGTATTCAATGTTTGGTTGGTGATCTGTATGTAATGTTTGGTTGGTGATCTGTATTCAATGTTTGGTTGGGGATATGTATTCAATGTTTGGTTGGTGATCTGTATGTAATGTTTGGTTGGTGATCTTTATTCAATGTTTGGTTGGTGATCTGTATTCAATGTTTGGTTGGTGATTTGTAATTAGTGTTTGATAGTCTTTACTCTCCACAAGTAATGTATATTTATATTCTCCGAAAACCTTATGATAACTGCATCCCGACCACTTCCAGATACATACATACACGTTAAGAAATTATTTTTTCTAACTTCTTTCTCTACTTTTACTGAGTGTGGTATAAAAGTGAAATGTTACTGATCGATTGGAGTAACAGAAGAGTTAGGAGTGAGTTCTGTTGACTAGCTGTCTTGCTTCTAGTCTAACAATTTAAAATTATGTTGACTAGCTGCCTTGCTTCTAATCTAACAATTTAAAACTATGTTGACTAGCTGCCTTGCTTCTAATCTAACAATTTAAAATTATGTTGACTAGCTGCCTTGCTTCTAAGTCTAACAATTTAAAATTATGTTGACTAGCTGCCTTGCTTCTAATCTAACAATTTAAAATTATGTTGACTAGCTGCCTTGCTTCTAATCTAACAATTTAAAATTATGTTGACTAGCTGCCTTGCTTCTAGTCTAACAATTTAAAATTATGTTGACTAGCTGTCTTGCTTCTAATCTAACAATTTAAAATTATGTTGACTAGCTGCCTTGGTTCTAGTCTAACAATTTAAAATTATGTTGACTAGCTGCCTTGCTTCTAGTCTAACAATTTAAAATTAGAGTACACTTGGTAGCTTTCCACGAATATTTAAACCACACCAAACATATCTTGTTCTTTCTCTTGCAGTCACAGAATCAATGTATTGACAGAAAAGCTAAAGTATTAGTAATACGATCTTTTAAGTCAATTTACCAGTTCATTTAACTGTAGAATTCGCCCTATTAAACGAGCAATAGAAAATATGTTTAATTAGTAATTTGTCATATGTATTTACATATTTAATATATGTAAAGCAGAGTTGTCCACCTGTCTGTCTGGTGTCGCATGTTGTTAGGAGGAACTGGATGAACCAATTTCGATAGGTAAAGGACATGAGATTGACCATCTAAAGATAGAGTTCAGACGGATGTGTAATTAAAGGGACGATCCGAGTTTGGCGGCCATTTTGACTTGACCATCTTAATGCCGCATATAAGTGCTGAGCTGAGCGAGGAAATTGGTAGCAAAATACGTGAAGCCGATGTCAAACGAATGTGACGTTTAATGCCGCGCGTAGCACGGGGACTTTTCTAGTTGTTACTTAATTCATTTTGCTAACATGACACCAGATATGTAATACAAGATCTCATATTATACGATATTCACAATTTTCCTTTTCTGATATTACGGTATGCTTAACGGTTTCAAATTGATCAGGTTTCGGTGATCAGCAAGATCATTAAGAGGTTGGCAGGCTAGTGAGATTGGTCGGGCGGCTTTGAATTGCGTCACTAAAACAAACACTTCTACTAACTTCCATATAACAAGCGCAGATTTAATGAAATAAAGCGATTCTTCGTAAAGTCAGAATCGAGATGCCCAGAAGGTGATCGGTATGTACTTTAAATTCTATGTTTATTTTCACAAGAAAGTTAGGCTTATAGCTCTTCCAAACCGTAACTGGACCCATAAATGTACTTGAACCTTATACATGTACAGGGCCTGTAATTGTGGCTGTGACATTATACATGAATAGGGCCTGTAATTGTAGCTGTAACATTATATATGAGTAAGGCCTGTCAGTATAGTTGTGAACTTATACACGAATAGGGCCTGTAAGTATATTAGTGAACTTATACACGAGTTGGGCCTGTAAGTATAATTGTGAATTTATACATGTGCAGGGCCATGTAATTGTAGCTGTGACATTATACATGTGCAGGGCCTGTAATTGTAGCTGTGACATTATACATGAATAGGGCCTATAAATGTAGCTGTAACATTATATATGAGTAAGCCTATAAGTATAGTTGTGAACTTATACACGAATAGGGCCTGTAAGTATAGTAGTGAACTTATACACGAGTAGGGCCTGTAAGTATAATTGTGAATTTATACATGAGTAGGGCCCGTACTTGCAGCTGTGAAGTTATACATATACAGGACCTGTAAATGTAATAAACTATGAATATCTGTTGTTGGTTACTTAGTTACCATAAATAAAGAAATATAACATAACGTCAAAATAACATGACTGAAAGTGGCGCATTTTTATTTATCTCTCGTTTGTATTTTTGATGTAGAACGTTATTATTAACTTTCATGTATACGTTCTCTAAATAAGGTCTAATATAATATATTTATTGTTACTTTCAATAAAATTATTGGTTGTATTCTTTAATATATCGAATGTCATTACGTTTTAGTTTCATTTTTGAGTATTCAACTTTTATTGTAGAAGTTATTTTTCATTATTAACTTAGTATATGGAATTAGGACTAACCTAAATCTCCTAAGCTGACCGAATCTCATGAGATATTATTGGGTTTATGGCCAAAAGTATCGTTAACAGCGAAGGTACCCAACTGATGAAATAAATCTTTATAAGTATAAACATAAAGTAAATTATACTGATGGCCAGGTTAATATTTATTTTTGTTCTAAGCGGAGAGATTAATCTGATTGGAAGTTAATAATAATAATATCCATTATCTATGTTTTGTTCATATTTCTAATGTTGAACATTACCAATTGTTCAGTCACGTGTTAAAAACATAAAGCTTAGGATGTAACTTGTCCATTCTGATTTAATCTCTGTTCCCTCGAATGAACAAAGACCGATTTTATTCAATCAACCGTTCTGCGTCTGAGACAGAAGAACCTTCATGTTTCACTAATAGATAATGATTCAGTTTTTTACATATTTTATCGCGACCCGGTATGAGCTAACACTAGGGATTTATCGTCTGCAAAAATAACACGACTTATATTGGTCGTTAAATCAACCCAAATTAAATTCAGTGCACTGAATCTTAAGCTACTCCGAACTTGATGTTGATTGGCTACCCATGACACATCAGGCTGCCATTATTGTTCACTAAACCAGTTGGATGTAGTTGAGAACGTCTGTAATAGGTATACATGTGCAGGGTAATGTAATTTTATACATGTGCAGGGCCTAAAGTGTAGGTTTGAATGACCAAGATATATTCAAATTATAACAAGCTGTATCTCAGTTCTGCTGTTATAAATAATATTCACTGTATTTCATACAACCCTCTGACCAGAGCTCCAGAAATGGGGATTTAACATTACAAGATGTTTTAACTGTCGTACAACCCCCTGATCAGAGCTCCAGAAATGGGGATTTATCATTGCAAAATGTGTTAGCTGTCGTACAATCCTCTGATCAGAGCTCCAGAAATGGGGATTTATCATTTCAAGATGTTTTAGCTGTCGTACAATCCTCTGATCAGAGCTCCAGAAATGGGGATTTATCATTTCAAGATGTTTTAGCTGTCGTACAACCCTCTGATCAGGGCATAGATATAGATAGGCAGACAGAGATAGACGGATATACAGATAGAGAGACAGATATATAGCTAGACAGACAGAGATTTAGATACGTAGACAGAAATATACAGACAGATAAACGGACAAACAAATAGATAGCCTCGATGACAGTTAACTAGAAAGTTGTGTTTCCACCGACCGAATAGATTTTTCATCTCGCATTATTGACATTTCCATCAAGTTTACGTCAGTTGGGAGCTAATGAAACAAAACAAAACGTACTGCTTTGATTATAAACAGTACAGATGATCTTAATGACTCTATAACCCTAAACTTTAGCTTAATATCATCAGCAAGGCCTTCTAGAACCGGTACTACATCGATTATTAATAACGAGAGAAGTATTTATCGTGTTTCAACACAATGCACTGTGACGTCACACCGTAAAATCACTAGGAAAGTATTGGTTTGTTATAGAAACTTGGCATTGTGAACCCGAAGGGTACCATACGTGACACATACGCCAAACGGCCAATTGAAAAACGCCGAGGCTTAGACAGAGATTTCTCTAATATAGAGCTGTTAAGAGAAGAACTATATGTCAACAGCACTTTCCGCCTACACAGCTACTCTTCAGCGAATTGCGGAACTGACTGCCACTTTTATTAATGCACCTACAGCTGAAAGTACGTTTAGCAGAATATCGCATACTCGAACCTTTCGATGGACAACTAGACACGTTAACCATCTGGTTACGTCTCTAGAGGAGCAAATTACTGCATGTTATAATTTATCAACCTTGTAGAACTGGACTAAACTTGTATATGTTTTAATTTATCCACCTTGTAGAACAGGCCTAAACTTGTATATGTTTTAATTTATCCACCTTGTAGAACTGGACTAAACTTATAGGTTTTAATTTATCAACCTTGTAGAACTGGACTAAACTTGTATATGTTTTAATTTATCCACCTTGTAGAACTGGACTAAACTGGTATATGTTTTAATTTATCAACCTTGTAGAACTGGACTAAACTGGTATATGTTTTAATTTATCAACCTTGTGGAACTGGACTAAACTTGTATATGTTTTAATTTATCCACCTTGTGGAACTGGACTAAACTTGTTTATGTTTTAATTTATCCACCTTGTGGAACAGGCCTAAACAGTATCAGTAACTTGTTGAACTCTGTGCTGACTTCTTAAAACCCAGTAGAAAATTTGGGTACTACAATCCGGAGTTTTATCTGTTGGTTTGTCTTACCATTCCGGCTGTTGTTGGCGAAAATGCCCTGCATCTGACGTCATTTCATACAACAGAAAGTTAAAATCAGAAAGTTGGAGATGTTTTAGAGGTGATAACTAGTTATTGATAATCATGTAAAGCTATAACTGTTTCAGTTAAAACATAACTACTACTTTTCACAATTTCCAGGGGTGGGGAACTGCATTTTTTTTTGTATTGACGCGCCAGTCTATATAAGCTTATCCGGTCATTTCAGGGGGACTGCCCACCACTCGTCAGGGCTAACTTGCAAAATTACATCACTGAAAAAAATACGTATATGCGTAAAAGTGTGACTTTTTAATACGAAATAAACAGAAACTTGTTCAATAATAATTTTATAGCGGGATTTGACTGTCACAATTATAACTGACACAGACTCCAAAATGCTGAGCACAATAAAAAAAAAATTGTCGGTAAATAGTGGCTACATCCCATTATTGAGATACAATTAAAGTATACAATAATTTCTTGGAAAGCTGGTGCTAATGCCCACTTTTAACCCACATTATGTTCGCACTTTTTTTGTTGATAAGACCAGTTTATCTTTAGGAAAGAATATACACATTTTATTTAATTTTATCTTTCTTTGTTTTTCATTTTATCACGAGACCACGGCTAACTTTTTCACGGTCTGATTTTTAATTTTCTATTGAAAAAAAATAATAACCCAAGATCTTCTCTTTGTGAACGGAAATTTTAAAAAATCCACTGACAATGTATATTTTTTTATCCATCGAATAAAATTGGTTTAATGTGTGTGAAACAGATTTATTTGTGTTTATTCATTTAACAGGTTCGTGTAGAGATGGGATTGGAAGTTTTAACACACAAAAACACGAGATTCCCTCAATGCTAAATTCAAAGTTAACTATACAGTCTCTGGATATTCCAAGCCAAGACGATGGGGACACGAAAAAAGCAGGTTGGTGATAGATATCATTCTACAAACAGTTTAGAATAAAATAAATTTATTTAACACTTAACCTGATGAAGAGAAATGTTTTCAAACTGAAAACAAAACCATCTAGATCCGTATATAAAACTGAAAACAAAACCTTGTAAAACTTAACGTGAAACTGAAGAGAAGACCAGCTAAATCTTTATATAAAACTGAAAACAAAACCTTGTAAAACTTAACGTGAAACTGAAGACAAAACCATCTGAATTTATATATGAAACCGAAAATAAAATCAGCTCAGTTTGCTTATGAAACTGAAAACGAAACCTTGTAAAACTTAACGTGAAGCTGAAGAGAAGACCAACTAAATCTTTATATAAAACTGAAAACAAAACTATCTGAATTTATATATGAAACTGAAAACAAAACTATCTAAGTTTGCAAATAAAACTGAAACAAAGTTTTTAAAACTTAACGTGAAACTGAAAACAAAACCTTGTGAAACTGAACGTGAAACCGAAAACAAAACTGTTTTAAATTACGCCTGAAACTGATTAAGTGTCTTCCATGTTTCAAACAGATGTATAATTGTCAGGAACTGTCATTACAAAATACATTCCCGCTAGAAATGCAAACATATTCAAATTAATTTTTTGCTGATAAAGGTTCTGTCTGTTTGTCTGTCACATACTTATTACCCCCTATAAACTCATTAATATAGAAAAATTATATGAAATCCAAATTGCGGTTCTTCTTAAACAAAACTCTGAGGTATTGTACAAGTCTTATTTATGTATACTATAATCTTTAGTTTACTAAACGATAAACATTATTTTCTTATTATTGTTTTTCAGACCATATCACAATCAGTGTTGTTCCTCACCAAAGTGCTAAGCCTACTTTCTCCCAGATCTACTCTCGTATCGGCTGTCTCTGCAGGTAAAATACTGTTGTTTTGCCCTTATCTTAAAGAGCTTTATATGAAAAAAAGTGCTAAGCCTACTTTCTGCGTGGTCTATTTTTTATTTTTTTTGGTTGTCGATGTTAGTAAAATATTATAGTTTTGCTCTACTCTTAAATAACATTCTATGGAAAAACACAAAGTGCTAAACCTACTGTGTCCTTGGTCTACTTCCTTTCGACTGTCTCTGTAAGTAAGTAAGTATGGAAAAAACAAAATGCTAAGCCTACTTTCTGCTTGGTCTATTTCCTTTCGACTGTCTCTGTAAGTAAAATATTGTAGTTTTGCTCTAATCTTAAAGAACTTTCTATGAAAAAATATAAAGTACTAAACCTACTGTCTGCTCTGATTACTACATTTAGGCATTTTTTTAGGAATATAATACCTCTTTTTCGTAATAGTAAAAAACTCTATAAGAAAAGAACCGAAGTCCTTAGCCTATTCTTTCCTCGACATACTTTTGTTCCTGCTCTATTTGAAGGTAAAACGCATTTTTTGGTTCTAAACATGAAAAATTCTGTATCATAAGATCAAACTTAAAGTATATCAAATCATAATTCTGCTCAGTTTGAAATACGAAAAATGTATAAAAAGTTTCAAGTTTTTATCAAATCCAGTACTAAAATAACAAAACAAAAAACCAGAGTTAGTGAAATCATTAAACAGCTACTCAAAGTTTAAAAGTTTTACAAAATTTACCTTACTGACCTTTGTTTCAGTACCTTTTATTTAACCGCTAACATTCTTTAGAAGGTAGGTCAGTTTAACTTAAATAAGCATTAAATTATGCTTTTAACGATCAAGGAAAATTCTAGAAAAAATACGTTTCAAAGGCAGGGACAAATCTAGGAAATTAGTATTCTATAATTTTGGGGGTTATCTTATAATTACCAGTATGATTTTTTGTTTTGTTTGTAGTTAAGCACAAAGTTATCTGTGCTGTGCTCATCACGGGTTTCGAAACCCTGATTTTAGCGTTATAAGCCATCAGATTTACTGCTGAGCCGCCACTAGGGGCCACCAGAGTGAACCTACGTTATAAAGGATTTGAAAAAAATTCAGCATTGATGCTAATATTATATTTTTCTAAATTATTCAGCAGACCAGCTGTTTGAGATACTTTTCACAGAGATGTGACAGTTTCGAGGAATTATAAATTGGACTTCATATCTACTTTTAGGATCTTAAATCATCACTGGGCGAGTTCAATAAATAGGGGAGAAAGACTGACCTGAGAGGTTGTGTGTGCCATTAAAATCATCTTTGTCGCATTTCAGTCGAAGAAGAATTTCTTAAGGTTATGGAATAGTCAGGAATTTTGTTTGCTTTAAGGTTAAGGAAGAGTCAGGAATTTTATTTGTTTTAAGGTTATGGAATAGTCAGGAATTTTATTTGCTTTAAGGTTAAGGAAGAGTCAGGAATTTTATTTGCTTTAAATTCAGGAAACATTCAGAAGTTTTATTTGCTTTAAGGTTAAAGATAGTCAGGAATTTTGTTTGCCCTGAGGGTGAGAACCCTGGTGCTGGCTACTAGTAAGTACATCAAGAGAGAACCCAGGTGCTGGCTACTGATGATGAGAAAACCTTGTCGGAACGTTGTACATTTGCTGTTATGTTAAACTTATATTAAATTTTTTCTTCATTCAAGCATTATCACCCATTTATTTGTTAATTGACCCCCGGTGGAACAACGGTAAGTTGAGGGACTTACAACCCTAAAATCTATATTATATAGAATGGTTCTTTTGTTAGTCTCTAATCAAATACAGCAAGGAATATGACATTTTAATGCTATTCAACTTAGAAGAACATGCCTTCTGTAGTTTTGGTTTTGATTTTTAATTCAACTGTGGTTTTGGTTTTGATTCTTATGGTTACATTTCTACCGACAGATTGCGGGTGCATCGTATTTGACAGTACGTATGGCAAAGAGTACGGTATTTTCACGTCACCAAACTGGCCTGTTCCCTATGAGGACAACATTAGATGTATCCTCTACACCTTCATCTCAGGAGAAAATTACATCATCAACATCATCTTCGAAGAATTTGATCTGGGAAAGACTAACTTAGAGTTAGTATAAAATCAGTGAATAGATTTTGTTATTTCTTATTAGATTCATTCAGGATAACTTAGACTAATTTAGGGTAAGAATAATATTTAATAATATTATTAATATTTAATATTTAATAATATTTATTCTAACTTAGAGTTAGTATAAAATCAGTGAATAGATTTTGTTATTTCTTCATTAGATTCATTCAGGATAACTTAGACTAATTTAGGGTAAGCCTGCAGGATAAGATATCACAACTGTTCTGAAAAGTAAAGTAACGAGGATGTTTGTAATAAGTTATGTTATTGCAGAGAGATATCTCGACAGACCGAATTAAAAATCGACCCTAGCTATTTTATTATCTTAAAGTTTTTCTCTCGTATCAAATTTTTAATTATTTTCACGAGATGGTTCCAACGAAAGTAATTTGCCCGAAACGTTGCCCCATTTGTTCTATTTCTCACAACTCTAAAAACAGGAGTTTGATCCCCGTAACGGGCAGAGGACAGATAGCCCATTGTATAGCTTTGTGCTTAACTACAAACAAACAAACCATCATAAGGTTCGTTTAGTTTCAGTCTTTCCATTATGCCCTCTGGTGACTCAGCGGTAAGTTGGAGAGGTTATAATGTTAAAATTTGGGTTTCGATACCCGTGGTGAGAAGAGCATAGAAAGCCCATTGTGTAGCTTCGTGCTTAACAACAAATATACAACCTCTTTGGTACTTGCTTTCATTTTGGTTTTAACCCTAAATTCTCAACTTATCCAGTTCCGGATTGGGGATAAATCTGGAGAATTAATATCCAGAAAACACTTTAATTTGTTAAATACATGGCAGGACAATCGTCGTAGATTATAAATTCTACAGTGAGCAACGAAATGTCAGTATTCAACGTTCTTTGTCATTTCTTTGACTAATATGTTTCATTTTTCTGGCCAGAACCAGGTTGTTGTTTTTCAGCCGCGGCATAACGGCTCATAGAAAGGCTCTGAGTTTTTTTTGTTTTTTTTTCATGTACAAACTTTTAGCTCATAGCTTCATCTCTATACCAATTTGAGATCTAATTACAGCTGCGGCTCTTGAGGATCTCCTCTTCTTTTGTTTTTCTTCTGTGTGATTACCTGTTTTTAAGTGTAGAAAACGAATGTAAAACATTCTGGAAACATCAGAGGGCGATCCAAAGCCTTGAAAATCTAAAGTGAACAAATGTGATTTAAATGTAATAAATGTAGTCGATGTGTATGTGGTGACAGGTGAGATATTTATTGGAAGCAAAATATTAAGGAAAAAAATAGAATAAATAGAATTTCCGAAACCGAATCCACAGAAAACTCAAAAAGAAAAGAAATAAAGTATATAAGATTATATCTGGAAAGTGTTTTAGCAAATATTACAATGAAGGAATTTCTTTAACATTTCAATCACTAGCTTATTTTCTTTCGAAAATGACGAAGTCCAGAATGCTGTCTCACTCCTCTTATTCAAACGCTTTTGGTTTTGTTTGTACTCAAATATCAAAGTTTTTGGACACCGAAAATAGTAGTCGAAAGAGGTTAACTTCGACAACAAATTTATGTGCTGCTTTTTTGATTGGTTCGACCCAACTCTGAACGATTGTTTTTTGAATTTCGCGCAAAGCTACACGAGGGCTATCTGCGCTAGCCGTCCCTAA
>NW_013667471.1:108993-113975 GCF_000517525.1 Limulus polyphemus
CGGCTAAAAAAGGGCGAACATGTTTGGTGAGACGGGGATTCGAACCCGCGACTCTCAGATTGCGAGTCGAGCGCCCTAACCACATGTCCATGCTCTGAACGATACGACAACCAAAAGTAAAAACAAAACAAAAAAAACGTTAGTACTTCGGGATCTCATGTTAAAAATTTTTACCGCATTGTAGGGAATTTGTTAGGGTTAAGTTCCTAATTCGGGGTTACAAATAAATAAATAAAATAAAGGACCAGTGCATCGCCATCTATTTACATTTAGAGGAATTAACACTTAAACTTTTTCTTTTTAACAATTAGCACAATAACATTAAACATATTTTTATTTATTTATTACGTACTTTAGACACTAAAAGCGACAGCTTAGTTTGATTTCAATTGCGCGCAAAGCTATACGAGGGCTATCTGAGCTAGCCGTCCTTAATGTAGCAATGAAAGACTAGAGGGAAGGCAGCTAGTCATCACCACCCACCGCCAACTTTTGGGCTACTCTTTTATTAACGAATAGTGGTATTGACCGTCACATTATAACGCCTCCTGGGCTGAAAGGACGAGCATGTTCGGTGAGTGGGATTCAAACTTGCGATCCTCAGATTGCGAGGACCGAGAGTGACCTAAATGTTTGCACGCTGGACTGTAAATTTTGAGGGTCCATGGTTCGAGTCTCGTTACCACAGACTTTCGTTTTGCATTTTTGGGCCGAGGTTGTGTAATAAAAGTAACAATAAAATCTCTATTCGATTACAGTAGCTCGAGAGTTGGCGGTAGGTGCTGTTGACTAGCTGTCTTACCTCTAGTCTATCGCTTCGAAATTAGGGATGGCTAGTGAACATAAACCCCATGTATTTCAAGACAAATTAACATAATTTGGAACTCATGTTTTAGAAAATAATCATAACTGTCATTCCTGTACTGTATCTGTAGTTGTGAAATCATAGCCTAATGAAAATGTTTTAATTAATTGTACTAATGGGCTGGACCAATGTTAGTAAAAATGATGAATTAACAATACGCCCTTGTTGATAATCAAGGGGTGAAAATAGGATTATAGGGAAAAACGACAACACTATTATTATATGAATGACAGAAAAAGATCATATTACTATTAATAATAATTTTTACAAACTTGTTCTTCAAATTACAATTCTAAGCTACTGACCAGAGAGAGGACAGTCAGTCAGGAGCACCTTCCATCACAAGGGCTTTCCCTGGCTATCTTTGACCAGAGAGAGAGAGGACAGTCAGTCAGGAGCACCCTCCATCACAAGGGCTTTCCCTGGCTGTCTTTGACCAGAGAGAGAGAGGACAGTCAGTCAGGAGCACCCTCCATCACAAGGGCTTTCCCTGGCTGTCTTTTACCTGAGAGAGAGGACAGTCAGTCAGGAGCACCCTCCATCACAATGGCTTTCCCTGGCTGTCTTAATAACGGAACTAGCTGTCATTCTTTTAACGCATATCCAACTAAAAGCACTTAGTGGCACCTAGGATCGAACCTCCAATCCGCACGTCGCCATGATAAACATTAGGCCATGCCCAGTCGCTCAAAACCACTGCAATTTTAAAGGAAAGAAAAACACCTGCTAACATATATTATAGATGTCTGTTTAAATATTAAGATGAAACTCAAAACATGTGTTCATAGAAAATTAGAAAAACCCGAAGAAAGCTGTTAATATTTTTTTTATAGAAAACTATAAAAAATAGAGTTTGTTGTGCCAAACACGGGTAGCGAATCTCGATCTGTAGTGTTATAAGTCTTCACATTCATCATTGAACCACCTGGCTGAGGTGGGAAGGTTATAAAAAAAAAAAAAGATACAGAGGCGCATGGTATTTGATATTCCATTAAGCTACAAGGCTTGGGTGGAGGGTGTAGAAAAAGAGAAAGGAGGAGTGTAGTATTTGATATTTTCAACCTGAAAGGTACCTTATACACCACATGAATTGAACGTACAGGATTCTTTAGGGTTAGGATATAGCCGTCCGTAATTTTGAACTACTGATCAGAAAGATAGCACCCAAACTGCCTTATCCACTACCCCCCCCCAAAAAAAACGGTATTGACTATTATTCTTATAACGTACTCTTGAAAGAAGGTGCGGAGCTTGTTCTATGGTATTGTGGTGCAAAACATGGAATTTTTGGTAAGCAGACTGACTGACTAACGATCAGCACTTTGCAGTTGGTTTTATAATCAGTGTTATTTTTCATGTTGGCTAGTCTATCTACACGTTAGTTTCACTGTAGTGAGATAGTTCAGTTTGACTGAAAGACGTTTTACTTTTGCACAAGGATGCAGGTTAAAAGTCCAAACAATTCCCTATATGTTTGTTCACACTAGATAAACCTTCCATTTGTTTAGAAGCGATGAACGACCAAATTCATATCTATTTGAACATTTAAAATAGCGTGTTTTAGTATGAAGATGAAACTTCATACTAAAACACGTTCTTTTATGTCATGAAAGAATTAAAAGAACGTGTCTTTAACTCGTCTGCACATGTCTTTAACTCGTCTGTACATGTCTTTAACTCGTCTGTTCATGTCTTTAACTCGTCTGCACGCGTCTTTAACTTGTCTGCACATGTCTCTAACTGGTCTGCACGTGTATTTTATTCGTCTCCACGTGGCATATTCGATTTCCAGCGTTAATCAGTTTCTAGGAACGTGGACGGTAACGTTCCGCAAGAATAACTTGAGACTTCGACCTCACCTTGTTGTAAGTGAGACTAACAAGGGTAATGAAACAGATATTCCAGTGTCGGAGACTTCTCTTTCAACGTAACACATCAAGACCAATCGCTAACGTTTAGCACTGGTGCGTTTCCATAATTAACAAATAAAAACAGTGTTCTTTTTAAAATGAATATTGAATTACAGTTGTATCATCTTCACGTGACAAGTGTCGCCCTTACTGAAATGTTTAAAGAAAGGAGAGCACGTGTCGAGATCAGAAACAGAAACTCCATTGGGCTATCTACTGTGTCTACCGCTGGGAATCGAACCCCGGATTTTAGTGTTGTAACTTCATAGACTAACCGTGGGTATCCGTAGAAATTATTCCAGTAGGACGAAGTTTTCCGGGGGGGGGGGCAAAGTGTGAAATTGTTAAGTGAATAAAAAATGTGTATACCTATACTGACTGAACAAAGAAAGAATTATGTTCGTCATTTTCCGGGGGTCAAGTCCCCCTATACTGACTGAACAAAGAAAGAATTATGTTCATCATTTTCCGGGGGTCATGTCCCCCTATACTGACTGAACAAAGAAAGAATTATGTTCATCATTTTCCGGGGGTCATGCCCCCTATACTGACTGAACAAAGAAAGAATTATGTTCGTCATTTTCCGGGGGTCAATGCTAAATTAGGGACGACTAGCCCAGATAGCCCTCGTGTAGCTTTGCGCGAAATTCAAAACAAACCAAACAAACTTAACGGTTCAGCCATTAGCGTAAAACTTCATCATGCGAAGATGGCGCTATCAGCTCGAAACGTTGTCCGAAACCGCCTAAACTGATGTGGTCCATTAACAACTCCTTTCTAACCCTTATCTCAAGTAGATTCAACCGTTGACAAAGTCCACGATTTCTCCTATAAACAAGTATGTTTTATGAGAGTGTTATTTAACAGCAGAACAGTTGATAGACCCTTAATTTAGTGACTGTTTTCATTTTGTTAAGTTTAGAGATTGTGTGAAGTCTACCTACATTTAAAAGATTTTTCTGTTAGAGATGTAAGTTTAGAGATTGTGTGAAGTCTGCCTACGTATAAAAGATTTTCTGTTACAGATGTAAGTTTGGACTGTGTGAAGTCTACTTACAAATAAAAGATGTTCTGTTACAGATGTCAATTTGGAGTGTGTGAAGTCTGCCTACATATAAAAGATTTTATTTTACAGATGTAAGTTTGGAGATTGTGTGAAGAATAAAAGATTTTCTGTTACAGATGTAAGTTTGGAGATTGTGTGAAGTCTGCCTACATTTTAAATATCTTCTGTTACAGATGTAAGTTTGGAGATTATGTGAAGCTCTACCTACATTTTAAATATCTTCTGTTACAGATGTAAGTTTGGAGATTATGTGAAGCTCTACCTACATTTAAAAGAGCCCCTAATAAACCAGAACACCACCCACAACACCTTCCTCTGCGGGAAGCTGTCAGACATCCAACAGACTCACTACTCCTCTGGAAACGCCTTGGTTTTCGAATTCCACACAGACTGGCGCCAAGGAAACAACACGGGTTTTCGAGGCACGTTTCGATTTATCAGTAAATGTAAGTGATTTCCTAAGTGGACTAGCAAACTATGGGTAGCGGGATCAAAACCCAGTGCTGAACATTCTTGCTCTTTCACGTGTGTAGGCTTTATAATTTGGCGGTTAATCCTTCTGTTCACTAGTAAAGAGCAACGAAAGAGTTGGCGGCGGGTGATGCTGGCTGATTGCCTTCTCTGTGGTCGATAATTAAAAATTAGGGATATCCACGGGTATAAATTACTGTAATATACTAGATCCGATAATGTATTTTAATATACTGTAAATTAATATATACTAACAGAAGTACACATGCGATACCTGGTGAGCGGTTTCTGAAAGTTGATTGTTTTTCCAAAATCTGCCAGTAGCAGTATAAAGATTGGAAGTACATAAGAATAAAATTATTAATGTCCACTGGACTTGATTATTTAAATATTTTGTTTTCTATTTTAGTTTTCGTTATTACAAAGCAGTAGCTAACATTGATTTAAAAACCCCTACTTGAGTGTCCATCTTGTCTATTTTAGTTTTCGTTATTACAAAGCAATAGCTAACATTGATTTAAAAACACTTTACTTAAGTGTCCATCTTGTCTATTTTAGTTTTCGTTATTACAAAGCAATAGCTAACATTGATTTAAAAACACTTTTCTTAAGTGTCCATCTTGTCTATTTTAGTTTTCGTTATTACAAAGCAATAGCTAACATTGATTTA
>NW_013667471.1:114741-124117 GCF_000517525.1 Limulus polyphemus
AATCACAAGGCCACTCGTGAGATACGTAGAATTAGTATAAGTGAAGCATCCAAGGGAGCTGCCTGAATCACAAGGCCACTCGTGAGATACGTAGAATTAGTATAAGTGAAGCATCCAAGGGAGCTGCGTGAACCACAAGGCACTCGTGAGATAAGTAGAATTAGTTTAAGTAAGCATCCAAGGGAGCTGCCTGAATCACAAGGCCACTCGTGAGATACGTAGAATTAGTATTTTTTGTATGCTGATGATACTCGGTCTTGTTTCGTTTAGTTTGTTTGCGTTTGTTTTGTAATTAAGCTATGGGCTAGCTGAAGAACAAAGCTACACAATGGACTGCCTGTACTCTGCTCATCGCGGGTATCAAAACCTGATTTTTAGCGTTATAAGCATAACGACTTGCCCGCTCTTTGTTCTCATTACAAGAAGTATAGACTTCGCTTCAGATGTCATACCAGTATACGTTATTCAATTTAAAAAACTGTCTTAAGTCTTACCTTGAGTGACAAAAATCTTTAGAAGTTAGCAAGAAAAAATCTTCTAAAAGTCCATCAGTTAATAAAGAAGTTGAGGTATGTAGATTCATTGATTCACTGCAGGAGTCGTTTAACATAGACCAAGATCACATTGACTGGGAAAAAAAAAGAAATTAAAAAATGTTGACAAACAGAAAATAATTTAATAACCAATCAAATCTAAGCTTCGGCTGAGCATGACCCAATGGTTAGCGTACTGACGTAGAGATCTGCAGGTCCAGCGTTCGCGACCCGTTTTAGTAAAAGTAAGATAGCACTACGTATTTTGGAGTATTTTATGTGTTATATGAGTGACACTCAAAGCCCTTTATACGATCAGAGAAGATTAGTGCACGAGTTGTCGGTGGATGCTGCTAACTAGTTCAGATTTAAGGATGACTAACCCTCTAATATCAGAAAAAATATTGTCAGAAGTTAAATCTAAGCTAGCCAATAATAACAACAAATGAAATCTAGACTTAACATAAGTAGCAAATATATGCTTGCTACAAATAGTAACCAATCAAATCAGAGCTTGTCATAAATTGTAACGAATTAATTTTGAGTTTGCCAAAAATATTAACCAATCAAATATATGCTTGCTACAAATAGTAACCAATCAAATCAGAGGTTTCACAAAAACCCAACAACCAAATCTAGCCTTGTCACAAATAATAACCAACCAAATTTGAGTTTGTCACAAATAATAACCAACCAAATTTGAGTTTGCCAAAAATAATAACCAATCAAATCTATGCATGACACAAATAGTAACCAATCAATTTTGAGTTTGCCAAAATAATAACCAATCAAATATATTCTTGCTACAAATAGTAACCAATCAAATCGGAGATTTTCACGAATAACAAACAACCAAATCTAGGCTTGTCACAAATAGTAACTAATCAATTTTGAGTTTGCCAAAAGTAATATCCAATCAAATCTATGCTTGCCACAAATATTAATCAATCATATTTGGATTGCATCAAGTAACGACCAATCAAATAATAAAAGGTTATCAGAAGGTAATTTCATAATATTGTCTGAAAATGTTGAGCACTAATAAAAAAAAAAATATTTTTCATCTTTTTTTTTTCAGCTCTATTTCAGACATCTGGTGAACTAATAAGCGAAAACACGTGTGACTACAGATTTGTAAGTGGGAGAAGTAACCAAAGTAGAGGGCGCTTTTTCTCTCCACAGTACCCGAGCACATACCCTAAAAACGTGGACTGTACTTACCGATTCATGGGGAAAGAGAACGAAAGTGTTAAAATCATATTTGAACAAGTTCGTCTACAGACAAATGATTTAAGGTAAACAGAGAAGCCATATTTCTGTAACAAGGACAACAAATCGTTACATCTTTCGACAAATTCCGAATCCAACAAAGAAAAGGAAAACGGATCATTTTAAAGATAGAGGGAGTTTTAATAAGATTTATCAGTTTTCAATCTCAGTTGTGGAACATGTAAAAATACATTTTTTATTGTCAGTTGGATTCAGTAAATTTGTAGTTTATCTTCCCAAAATGTAAGGATCTGCTTTCTTCTACACTATGTACCCCTATTTGTCTATATACTTATCTATCTGTGTATCTTTCTGGCTATTATTTTTATATCAATTTGTTTTTATACTGCGAATATTATTGTCAAGATCGCTAAGCACTTTGCACTATTTTCAGTTGCTTAAACAACCCCGACAAGATAGAAATTCACGACGGAAACAGTGTTAAGGACCCTGTGATTGGAGAGCTTTGTAACTCTAACACATTTAAGGAGATTGTCTCAACGGGACCGGATCTATACATTCTCTTTCAAAGTCGCAGTCATTTTCCGTCGCAAGGATTCAAAGCCACGTTTTTGTTCCAGGAAGATTCCAAGTTTGGAGGGGATATGGAAACGCCATCTATGGGTGAGCATAGTAACTTATAATAGCGCTTAGAATCGCCTGTTATTTTAACTCCAAAGCCCACTTGAAAAATTTCGTAATAATGTTTATATATATATATATAGCTTTTCTGTTTATCTGAGTAATTTGTTTTTGTAAATCCGTGGTTCGAAATGAGCGGTATAATTTTAAGTTGCATAAAACCACTTACAACACCTAATAATATAGTTGTGTTACTTTATTAACTGTTCTGAGTAAAATGTGTGAAAAACCAGATAAAAAGTGTAGTTTCTGACGGATAAAAATTATTATGTTCTGGTTGGTTTAGTAGCAAAGATAATGTGACTACTCAGTTTGTCTCGTTGCTTCTGACAAGCTGGAATTTATGTTAATAGAGTATATATAGAATATTAAAAAAAGTGTGAATTTAGTTTCAAGAACTGTCAACAGATGTCAGCACACACACACAAAATACAGATTGTTTCTTGTTAAGCCCAAAGCTTTAAAATGGGCTATCAGTGCTGAGCCTACCGCAAGAATCGAGGCCGAAATTTTAGTGTTATAAGCCCTCTAACATCCCACTGAGCTGCTGAAGAAGAGACAACAAAGTTGGAATGTATTGGTTACGCTTTAAATAAATTACATCTTTTTTGTTGGACATAATTTATTAATCTTATCTGCGGTTAACTCGTACTCGTTTCATTTCCTAGTTATATATAGATATATTCTCTACAGTTTTGCTCCCTGTCGGCTTAAACTGTCACTCGGAGTTCTTTAATAAAGTAAAATGTATGTTTTAAAAGAATATTTCATAGGAAGGATGCTGGTTATTAACAAGTACGATGTCAGCTTCTGAAGGAAGCTCAACCTAGCTATGGCCAAAATGTAGTGGACCACAGGTCAGCATGGTGTAAACTCATTAAACTAATTTTCAGTTCTGGTTAATTATTACCCGCGTCAACGGTAAATTTCTGGACTTACAATGCTGAAATCCAAAGTTCGATTCCCTGCGATGGACATAGCGCAGATAGTCCATTATATAGGTTTGCCATAAGACAACAATAACAAACACAACAGCGACACTCCTGTAAACAATGTTTTCAAATCAATATTTTCAAACAAAATTAGTGATGAGTTATTTTTTCTGTAATTATTATTATTTAAGTTTCACAGTTGCATTACGTTTTCTCATCTTTCTTGCAAGAACCGGATCGAAGGAAGTTATTTCAAGATACTACAACATCTGGTCCAAGTAAGTTTTCTCGATATATATGTGACAAGCTAGAAAATACAAAGAATATATATATATATATATTCAAGTGTTCAAAAGTATACATTTATGGTAATAGAGGGCGACACAGGAATTGGACGTTATGTAATTGATATATACTGATAGGTTTATTTGAATTTAAATTTATTATTTTACATGTATTATCGTTAGAAAAAATCTTCCAATAATTTGATTGTGTAATTATTATTTATTTTACGTTAAACCTAGTTAAATAACTTATTCCGAAAAACCTTCAGTTTTTCTTAGTTGATTATCATAATGTAGTTGTTGTTACTTTCTTAGTATAAAGTTACACAATGGGCTATCTGCACTCTGTTCATAGCTCTTTATAACACAACAAGGGACTATTTTGTTCTTCAAAGCCGTCATTTCACACCCACCTTTGAGAAAAATAAAAGTTGAAACTCCCCTTTAATTTTTCAGGAACTTATTAATTCCCCACTCTTATTCTAACTTGAAAAATGTTGGCCGCTACCACAGACGAATGCAACTCATTCCATAAGCTTATCAACTTTAAATAAAGATCCAGAGGTGAAGTTTTCGAGTGAATTATTTATTTATATTTTTATTTGACTTTGTAATTGTCCTCTATCGTGTGGAATACTGCGCGAGCATTTTGTTAGGCCCGGCATGTTAGGCCTATCGTGTGTTTTGATTTAAATTAGGTTTTAGTTTATTTTATTTTTCTTCTATTAAATGTTATTATCATTGCATAATGATTTAAAGTTGTTAATGTTCATTGGATGCTGATTTGTTGTGCTGTGGTCGTAAATGTGTGATGGGGAATTGTTATGTTTTTTTATATTAATGTGTATGTTGCGTCTGTACTTCCGTCATTGAAGTTGTCTGAATATAGTTTCCTTAGATGGCCTTTGATTTAGTGCTCGGTTTTTGAATAAAAATAACTCTTTATGATGTTTTTGGTTACCTCTGGACTTTTATTGAAAGTGTTTAGTGGATTTACTTCCCTCACAAGTTAATCAGCTTGTTACAAAAAATATAACTCTTTACTCGAGTTTAGTTTGTGCTTCCCAAGTCTTAAACTTATGACTCCATCAGCTTGTTACAGAGATATAATTCTCTTTAATCCAGTTTAGTTTGTGCTTCCCAAGTGTTAAACTTATGACTCCATCAGCTTGTTATCTTCAGAATACAACACAAAAAATCAAAACCTTTATCCTTTAACCCCACCTCCACTTTTGACTTGTAATCAATACATCTATAAATTATTCCTAAAATTCTACTAGCAACATAGCACTACTCCAATGACTTACTTATCTACCGTTATGCCAAGATCCTTTTCTTAGGTTTTTTCCATCTACAGTAAACACGTGACCGAAGTTGTGGTGATATAAATGCATTACCTTACACCTACTGTAGTTATAGGTCATTCGCTAATTGGATGTCCAACTAACCAATCGATCCAACTCTCTCGGTAATACCTTAACATGTTCAATACAGTTCGAAATACCAGAGTTTTATGACACTAGAAAGCTCTATTAATTTACCGATTATGCCTTATTAGTGTCGTTAATGTAAGTAAGATGAAACAAAGGCCAAATCTCTGACCTCTGTGACACTCCATCGTTAACAAGCGTTCAGTTTGATTGGTCTGCATTAATAACAACATTTTGCTTTCAGCTCTCCAACACCACCCTACAGTCCATTAAGTATTTCCCCAACCACTACCAATTTTTTATCAGCTAAGCTTTTGTATGGCACGTTATCAAAGCTTTTTTTTTTATCTAAATAACCAAGTCAACATTTTCCGTAATCCAGGTAACAAGTAATATTCTTGAAACAAGCTAACAGATTAGTAGGGCAACATTTCCCTTAAATAACCAAGTCAACATTTTGCGTGATCCAGGTAACAAGTAATATTCTTGAAACAAGCTAACAGATTAGTAGGGCAACATTTCCCTTAAATAACCAAGTCAACATTTTGCGTGATCCAGGTAACAAGTAATATTCTTGAAACAAGCTAACAGATTAGTAGGGCAACATTTCCCTTTAGTAACTCCATGTAGATTTTCTTTTATAATATATTAAACATGACTTGTGTAACGTGTGTGTAAGTATTAAACATGTGTGTGTGTGTAAGTATTAAACATGACCTGTGTAACGTGTGTGTAAGTATTAAACATGTGTGTGTGTGTAAGTATTAAACATGACTTGTGTAACGTGTATGTGTAAATATTAAACATGACTTGTGTAACGTGTGTGTAAATATTAAACATGACTTGTGCAACGTGTATGTGTAAATATTAAACATGACTTGTGTAACGTGTGTGTAAATATTAAACATGACTTGTGTAACATGTGTGTGTAAATATTAAACATGACTTGTGTAACATGTGTAAATATTAAACACGACTTGTGTAGCGTTCGCGTAAGTATTCAACATGACTCTTATCTAAATTACGAGTAACTCTAAACATGATTTGTGTAGCGTTTGCGTAAGTATTAATCATGACTCTTATCTAAACTACGAGTAACCCAAAACATGACTCTTCTGTATAAAGGGGGGCGTAAGTTTTCAACATGACTCTTTGAGTAACGTACGTGTAAACAAAGAACACGAATAAATCATATATTACCTAACTAAACCTGCTTTCAAGATTTATATTTATGGGGGTATTAGAGCAGGAAATATAAAATAACAGTCACTCAAGTAAACCCTTGGTAATTTGTTGGACTTAATGAATGTAGCAACTTTTACTGTAGCAGGTTGGAAACGGATTAATCAGGTCTTATTAAGATCCGCTAAGTTTCATCTTAATTTTTTTCTCCGTTTTTTTGTTTCTTACAGTCCAGGTATTCTTTATTTCATCATAGCTGATATGAAACGTGCTGTTTTAAATTTTTCCTTCGTGAATGAACCTAAAAGAACGTCTTTAAATTCCGATAACAGATGGCAGGACAAGCTTTAAAGTAGAATGGAATAGAAAATCGTTTTTTAATATTGAAATATTAAAATATTCAATTATGTACCAGCTGCCTAGTGTCGGATAAAAATACGAAGAATTAAATTGTGGCGGAATGCTACAAGTTCTTCAAATACCTATAGAATGATAGGTTTATTTTTGTGAGTGTAAAACACTTAAATACACCATTTCGATTTTTGATACCTCATTACTATAAAGGCTTGGTTTGGGGTGAAGTTTTATTGGTGGTAGTGTATGGCGTTTCTAACTAACAGTGGAATTCTCCGAACTTTGTCTGACTCATAACCCTAATAAAAGAATCGACTATTCCAAGCCTTTACATGTTCATCAATGATTAATGTTTAAAAACTTTATTCAATTCAAAGAAAATGTTTTACCCAAGAGGACGCTTTTTCAGCGCAAAACTTATTTAAGTTTAATTAAACAAAATGATTTTGAAAAACAAATTTAATATTAGTTGAAATATATGTATATGTGTGTGTGTGTGTGTGAAATACAATTTCAAATAACTTTTTTATAATTTGTTCAATTTACTGGTGTGATTTTACACTCAGGATATGACAAAATACGACCTAAATAATAAAAAAATCTTTGTGTATCGCAAAATATGTGATATTTAGTCTCTTGAATTAACAGTTTTGTTCTTAAATTAGCTCTATGTTTAATAACTTTCTTTGCGGGGACCAAGTCCCCTTGAACTTCCACTAGCGCCCATCCTATTAATTAGGCTTCGTTTTAATAGAGTAAAAAGATGGTTTTAGTTATATATTCTCACTAACTTCCGTACTTGAATACAGATTAATCTACTCTGAATAAAATAACAAAACAAACTCCTTGACAAAGATACCCAAACAACGTTTTTTTTACAGATGTTTAATTGGTTTAATTCCTGCTACAGTTTTAGTTGTTAAATAATAAACGTTTCGTTTTTTATAGACCATAACTTTGGCTTAATAGATTGGTTTATTTCTGAAACAGTGGATCTTGTGGATGGAAGTGTATGTTCACAGAATTTTTCGAAAAGCAATAATTCAGAATAAAAATTTTCCTCAGGTCCTGCTTTATCGTGTTCCATGATTGACCAATCGATTGCTTGAATAGGTTTCACGTACACGTATTTACAGACTCACGTTGCCATGGGAAAGATTTATTTGAACATTTTACAGAATTTGAAGCAACTTAACCCGTATCCTTCCCTTGATAGTCAAATTTTACGAGCTGTTTATAATTATTTTGTTTAATTTACAATTTTCCAAGCGTTGTATACCCCCCCCCCCCGTCATCTCCGGTCAAACGCTACATAACAATTAGCATGCTGAACTATGGATCTGTGGTTCGCGCTCCGTTACCGCAAGCAAAAAAAAATCACAATCACACTTGGGGACCGTTGGTGCGCTATAAGGGTGACAGTCAAATCCCTCTATGCGATTAGAGTAGCCCAAGAGTTGGCGGTAACTGATACTGCCTAGCTAGTTTCCCCCCTAGGGACGGCTAGTAAAGATAGTCATCGGGGAAGTATCTGTAAAAATTCAACAAACAAACAAAAACAACAAATTTAAATTTTGTTCGGAGAAAATAATCAGATGAAGATTATATATTAAAGAAAATTCGTATCTTGAATTTTTCAATGTTACGCACGAGCGTATTCCTAACTACGCCCCTGAACATTTTAAGCTGTGTTATGTAGACATAACTCATATCATTAAGCCTAACTGAAATGTTCAAGCTATCTTATTGTGGTTACATAACGATACATTTATTAAGCTACTCTTCCCATGATACTAGGCCTAATTTCGACACTAGGCCTAATAGAACTGTGTTATAATGACACATAGATACGCTTTTGTTTTAGATTATTTTGCATCATTAGACCTAAATGAAATACTTAAACTGTCTTATTGTAGCTACATAATGAATTAATGATGCATTGAAAAGCTCATCTCACCGGTATACCTTCCGTCATTAGGCTTAATGGAAGTGTGTTATAATGACATGTAGAGATGCTCTTCTAACGATTATTTCATACCATTAGGCCTAACAGGTGTGTTTAAGCTTTGCTATTGAAGTCATATAACGATACATTAAAAAAATCTTCTTTCACCAAAATCCCTCTCATCATTAGTCATAACGAAAGTGTTTAATTTGTATAAGGGAAATTTGTATAATGACATGTCTTACCAGAATACCATGCGTCATTAACGTTAAGCCTAATGGAAGTGTTTAAATTGTATTATTGTGGTTTTATAATGACACATAAAAGAAGCTCGTATTTCCAGAACACCTCGTTTTTTATACCTAAAATTAGTGCTTGCAATTTATAATAAATATTATGATTCATCATACTTATTACTTTACAGGTAGATGTGGTAAAATACGTTTGTCAAACTTATAGACGTTTTTGTTTCCAACTCTCAGCTTGCTGACTTCTTCTTTCTTTTGATAGTTAGATCGATAAGTTTTGTTTTATGTATCTAAGCGAGAAGAAATTGCTGAGAAATTCATGTTACACTTGAGGAGAAAAAACCTCCAAATCGACTTGAAACTGTTGTTTGTTATATCGAATTAGCACTTAATTACTAGTAGCTGATCGTAAAGTCATATCGTGTAGAAAGGTAAATATTTACCCCTTAATACGAGTAAATAAAGTTAAAGTTTCTGACACAACTAAACTGTTTTTATTGTTTAACCAGTGTCCTCTGGATCTTCTCGCTTGGTTGAGGTGGGAACAACGTAATCCA
>NW_013667471.1:125069-128560 GCF_000517525.1 Limulus polyphemus
CTTTTATTGTTAAACCAAGATAAGCTTCATTACTTTTATTGTTAAACCAAGATAAGCTTCGTTACTTTTGTAACTGGGAAACAATAGAAACTGCAAGTACTTGCCACTTTGAACAACTGATACTTAAAGCACTCTTTACAAATTAATAAGTTATGAAATGTTTAAACCTGTTAAAGCTAATATATAATCGGTCACTTAATAAAACCGCAAATAAACATTTAAGTTTTTGTGAACATAGTGTATTTCGAAATGCATCTTGAGATTAGAACCAATCTTTATATTACACTCTTGTTACCAATTGTGAACCTTCACCACGTCTTCAGCCCAAGGTTCACCTCGGTTCAGCCCAAGGTTCACCACTCTTCAGCCCAAGGTTCACCTCGGTTCAGCCCAAGGTTCACCACGTCTTCAGCCCAAGGTTCACCTCGGTTCAGCCCAAGGTTCACCACGTCTTCAGCCCAAGGTTCACCTCGGTTCAGCCCAAGACTTGAAAATCTCTCATTTTTCATATTTCTCAGCGAGTTTTATTTTTCTTATTAGACTCGCCTACAGGGGCGATGTCAGCTATACTTTGAATTGGAGTACTCCGATACTACTGCGCTCGATTGACGCTGCTACTCTTGAGGACCTGCCGTTGCTATGGAATTTAACTGATAGAAAGAGCGCCACTATTGATCTATCGAGCACGTGCATTCATGTATGACGCAGGATTAAGCGTCCTCGTCTTCCATAGAGGTAACAGTTATCTCCCGTACTGCAATATCTAGGATTTGAGACGTTGGAGAAACAAACAAAGCAGGGTAAATAAACACAAGAGGTTGTCTCCTATCGAAGGAGCAGAGAAGATGGCTTGAGAAGAAACAACTAAAGAGTATGTCTATTTAAAAACAAAAATTGCTAGAAATATACTATACACGTTCAATACATTTAATATCCTTCTGCGCATGTGTGGTATACTCTTGTCTGAATGGTCATTTGCTGAAATGCCTTGGAGTACGTTAAAATACACAAAATGTCGATGGTTTCGAGGACTAGGAACTTAACGATAAACGAAGCACTGAATTACCGAACGTGTGATCAAACAGTATTGGTTGTTATTTGGAGGAAAATGTAATCATCGTTGAAACAGAGCCGACAAAAAGACAAGAGGATCAGACCATTTAATCTTTCGTTCTCCAGGTGCGCCTTCAAATATTATATGTATATATATATGTATGTGTTGAGAACTCTTGCCTTCTTGGGAAACTGGAATTTCTCCGGCTCAGAGCAGTTTTTCTTCCTTGTGATATCCACGTGCGGAACGTACACCTTTTGAGATTTTGTCCAGTAATCTGACATCCAGTTTAAGATTTAATTTATAATTTATATGTTCCTCTCATTCATCTATCTATCTGCCTATCTGTCACTTTGTTTTGTTCCTTAACTATGTCTTAATTATTAAGGTTCTCATTATTTTTATTTGGCAAGATTTACTTGTTTGAATATATTCTGTATGAAGTAATGTTTTAATAAAAGTTTCATTTAAACGCTTCGTACTATTGGTCGCTGGTTTCCAAGACTTTCATCGTGACAATATAATATGCAATGTTTCACCCTCGACGTATCGATGGGATTGAACTGAGTTTGCGCATGCACAGTTGAAGCGAACCAGCCTGCTTCTTCCTTCTTCCTGGTAGCCCGTGCTGGAAGACTGCTGTTTTAAGTGGAGCTTGTGAGGCCGTTCTTAATATAGACATGGTAATCGGACCTAATATCAGATCGGGTTTATTAATTTACTTTCCTTTCTGAAAACTTTTTCAATTCTCTAAGCCTAAAGATGTCTCTCTGTATAATAAATTTGGTTCTTCTTTTGACATTCATCGTGAAGTTTCGTATAACAACTGGAGAATACCTGCTTTGGAAGAAGGAAAAAAATGGTATGTCGATAAGTTTCACGAGCTATTATATCGAGGGTAATTGCAAATGTACTTCTTAGTAAGTAAAATAACAAAACAACAACGAGTTTTTCAAAAATATTAGGTATATAATTTCTCTCTCTCTCTTTAATAACTTCAGATTCGTGAATTTAACAAAACACCTAAATAATAAAAAAATCTTTGTGTATCGCAAAATATGTGATATTTAGTCTCTTGAATTAACAGTTTTGTTCCTAAATTAGCTCTATGTTTAATAACTTTCTTTGCGGGGACCAAGTCCCCTTGAACTTCCACTAGCGCCCATCCTATTAATTAGCTGATTACCCTAGTACTAAGGCGAGGATTATAAAGATTAGTTCAGTATCTAGGTAAATATTTCAGTGTTATTGACACATTGTTTATAGTGTTACCTGGATATCAGTGTTATTAACACATTGTTTATACTGTTACCCGGATATAAACAATGTGTTAATAACACTGAGTTTGAATGTTGAACATGGAATTTTAACCCGTTATTATATTATCTATATATATAGATATCTAGACATTATATCATATATATATATATGCATATATATATAGATATTTGGACATTATATCATATATATATAGATAGATATGTAGACATTATATCATATATATAGATATATAGACATTATATCATATTTATAGATATGTAGACATTATATCATATATATAGATATCTAGACATTATATCATTTATATAGATATATAGACACGCCCTAAAGTAAAGGAATAATACAACTAACTACTACAAACAAGTAATAACATTAATCAAACCTGTCGTTTTCAAGAATAAAAAACCGGATAACAGCTCCACGTCTTGAAAGCACTGTGGTTCATACAGATATTTTAAGATGCTTTACCAAACTTTTCGCTAGTTTGTTTTTTCTTACGAGCAGTATTAGTTAAGACCAATTCTCATGTCAGAAATTTTGCTTCGATATTGATGTCTTTAATTACATTTTTTCTCTTCCTTCTCACCTCAATAAAGGAACTGTTATACTTATATTTTTCGATAAACTTGTTAATAACACTGAGTAACCGGGTAAGAATATAAACAATGTGTTAATGACACTGAGTAACCGGGTAAGAATATAAACAATGTGTTAATGACACTGAGTAACCGGGTAAGAATATAAACAATGTGTTAATGACACTGAGTATCCGGGTGAGAATATAAACAATGTGTTAATGACACTGAGTATCCGGGTAAGGATAGGACACTGGTTAAACAATAAAAACAGTTTGTAGTTAAATCATGGATTACGTTGTTCCCACCTCACCCAAGCGAGAAGATCCAGAGGACACTGGTTAAACAATAAATACAGTTTGTAGTTAAATCATGGATTACGTTGTTCCCACCTCACCCAAGCGAGAAGATCCAGAGGACACTGGTTAAACAATAAAAACAGTTTGTAGTTAAATCATGGATTACGTTGTTCCCACCTCACCCAAGCGAGAAGATCCAGAGGACATTAGTTAAACAATAAAAACAGTTTGTAGTTAAATCATGGATTACGTTGTTCCCACCTCACCCAAGCGAGAAGATCC
>NW_013667471.1:128743-138967 GCF_000517525.1 Limulus polyphemus
GTTTAACAATAAAAGTAACGAAGCTTATCTTGGTTTAACAATAAAAGTAATGAAGCTTATCTTGGTTTAACAATAAAAGTAATGAAGCTTATCTTGGTTTAACAATAAAAGTCGTGAAGCTTATCTTGGTTTAACAATAAAATTAATGAAGCTTATCTTGGGTTTAACAATTAAAGTCGTGAAGCTTATTTTGGTTTAACAATAAAATTAATGAAGCTCATCCTGGGTTTAAGGAAAGATTTGATTTCAGGTGTTTCCGATACAACTAATACTATAGCTTATTTTGAGTTTAATTTTTCCATAAAGTAAGAAGGAAAATATAGGTAGTCCACCAAATTGAAGCTAAACTCTGCAAAAAAAAGGAATTAACAGATTATTGGAATGCACAATTTTTGGAGCTATGACAAGACAAAACTAATATTTTAAAATAATGGCACTCACTCCCAGTTCATATTTATATAAATCAGGAATTTCATGATTTGGTAGATTTGTCATTTACCTCTTCACAGTTCATGACATTACACTTTAATGTGGAGTGTGGTCATCACAAGTAGCATTATCAAAGTTAGGTGTTAATAGGGTCTTGCGTCCTTGATCACCTCTTTCCAGTACATCTTTAGGGCTTGGAATCACTTGGAAAGATTCGAGTAGTCTCGACCTTTCTTCAGAAAATGTCTCCAAGGCATATTTACTGTCTGGAGTAACTTGTAAAGGTCAGAGTATTCTCGACCTTTTCTCAGAAAATGTCTCCAAGGCATATTTACTGTCCGGAGTAACTTGTAAAGGTCAGAATATTCTCGACTACTCCTCTGAAACAATTGATACTAACGCATCTTTAGTGCATGGAGTCACTTGAACAGAAGCGACACTTTTCTCCAGAGTTTTCCATACATGCGTGATGAAACTGTAATAAGGTAACGTGAAGCTTTCTCGATTTGATCAATGTATCGTCAAACAATGTATCGATCAGACCAGACGTGTGTTATGGTCCATCACGGTGAAATCAGGCCTAATTGGGACAAACAGCATCGTAGGATGTGCACTTATAATGTGTGTGTGTGTGGTGGTGGAATACTTAACCCTGATCACACTATACTTACATTGTCGTTCCGTTGTTGTACGAAGATGGGTCATTTCTGGGTTCTGGTTCTTTCCATATTCGGTTTTTTTTAGTCTTCTGTAATATTCTAAAGCGCCACCTGTAACAATTTTAATTTATATCCTAGTCTTAGTGACGAAGCATTTACATTTTAGACACATAAAGAATTATTGTCACTACTTGACAACAGTGGTTTTTTTCTCATCATTACTTTAACATCCGTTAATGGTTATGATCAGCATACATGGAGTATCCGATACTTAGACTTTGTTTGTAAGCTACTTTGGCGTTGCCAGTAGAAACTAGAACGTTGGTTATCCCTAAGTCTACAAAAATATCTTCTGATGAAGAAAGTTGTCATGAAATGGGGGGGGGGATAAATGTTTTGTTCTGGTTATTGTGAAACACAATACATGATCGAACCCCGAATTTTAGCGTCGTAAGTTTGCATACTCACCGCTTATCCATTCCCGGGGGGGGGGGACAAATGGTAAAGAAAAGTTAATTGACTCTAAAATCCAAAAATGCAAATAAAATTTATCATAATCAGAAAGACACAGAAATGTGGTTGTAAACATTGTCACCAATTGTTTATTTTATTCGATATGTTGGGCTAGACGTACCTTAGCAGTTACTGTGTCTTTACGGTAGCGAGTGCGATAGGCTAAATCCTTTCTCTCGAGTCAGTAGTTCAAAGTTGAGTACTGTTTTTTTTTATCCGATTTCTGGGAACCTGTGACCAGACTAATGAACCCTCGTGCACATATAAGTTCATTCACATCTGTAAAAGTAGAGCTAGTGAAGTAGAGCTGTGTGGGCTTTAGAATTAGAATAAAAATTTATCAAATATTATAAAACCGTGTTCTTTTTTTCTTTAACTTTCTCGTTATTTTTACTTCCGTCTTTCTCTCTTGAAGATAAGCTTTATTACGTTAAGCCTTGTTTGAAAGTTCTCTTTGTATTTATATCATTTTATTACTATTAGGTTTGGTTTGTTATGAATTTCGCGTAAAGCTACACGAGTGCTATTTGTGCTAGCCGTCCCTAATTTAGCAGTGAAAGACTAGAGGAAAAACAGCTAGTCAAGTATTGGGCTGGTCTTTTATCAACGAATAGTGGGATTGACCGTTACATTATAATGTCACCACAGCGCTCTAATCACCAAGCCTTATTGATTAAGAAGCAGCTTTGAGTTTGAATCGGAAATTATCTCATTATGTGGCCGTTTTCTGAACGTCTGAGTCGTCCTGTATTGATTTTAAAACCTAAAGTCTCTACAAATGTGCATAAAGTTTCCTGTATTGATTTTAAAACCTAAAGTCTCTACAAATGTGCATAAAGTTTCCTGTATTGATTTTAAAACCTAAAGTCTCTACAAATGTGCATAAAGTTTCCTGTATTGATTTTAAAACCTAAAGTCTCTACAAATGTGCATAAAGATTCCTGTATTGTTTTTGAGGACAGAGCTGTCAACTCAATTTTAAACTGATAATAAATTGGACATAATAAATAGTTTATAAAAAATGTGTTTCAAAGTTTGTGTTTCGGTCCCCAAGGGTGCAGTTAGGAATGGTTAAAAAAATGTTCATACCAGTACCATCAAACCACTTTGCCCCTGTAGAACTGTTTTCTTTGCAATACAGCAGTGTTCGACAAGAAAAACACCTCCAGTTTTCGTAACTTGATCAACGTATTTAAAAGCGACCTACTCGAGTTAGGATTATTTATCCTACTTTTCAAATAGCTTCATTAAGAATAATTTCAGGAAAACTTTAATTTTTTTTCAAATATAACAGATAATAGGCATAAGTTGGCCCTGTGGTAGAGCTTTGGATTTCTGTGTTGTGATATATCACAAAATATTTTGCGCACCTGAATTAAGCTGTTAGAAGAGAAACAGTCTATCCCTTAGCGTAAAAGATGGACGATAGGTTACTGCCGTTCTTCTGGTCATTAGGTCAAAATTAGGGACGGCGTCAGTTATTTTTAGTATCTTTACCATAAATATGAAATACAAATAATAGATGTTTGGTTGTTATGAATTTCGCGCAAAGCTTTACGAGGGCTATCTGCGCTAGCCGTCCCTAATTTAGCAGTGTAAGACTAGTCATCACCACCCACCGCCAACTCTTGGGCTACTCTTTTTCCAACGAATAGTGGGATTGACCGTCACATTATAACGCCCCCACGGCTGAAACGGCAAGCATGTTTGGTGGGACGGGGATTTGAACCCGCGACCTTCAGATTGCGAGTCGAGGGTCCTAACCACCTGGCCATGCTGGGCCTAATTAATAGATAATAAGACATGTTAGAGTTTGTGTTAAGCAATTTGATAAAAAAAAAATGACCCTCAGTGCCACAGCGGTATGACTGAAGGCTTATAACGCTAGAAATCGGGTTTAGATACCCCTGGTGGGCACAGCACAGATAGCTTATTGTGTAGCTCTGTGCTTAACTACAAACAATCCGATAAACAAATAATATTATCATATGTTTATATGATATTATGAATCACTTAACTCAGGAAAAATAGAAGGTTGCTCAAAGCTGTTTCTTGCTCCCGCCTCACTCAACAAATATCACGGACGTTTAGGTATTGTAACGCTCGGTATTAGTTTCCGGGACGAGGGAAGTTAATGGTGTATGACAGGCAATTCGTTGCTTCTTTGCACCTTAGTTTTCTAGCTTCACGAACTACGTAAAACAGATGAGTGTACTAATTACTGGAAAGACGTAATGCGCAAGCGCTCTATTTAAACAATCGACTTTGTCTTCCAGCCCATTCTCGTGTTTCTAAGGCAATGACCTTTTCGTTTTGTTATTCTTTTTCCGTACATGTGATAAACGTGCTGACGTGTTTCGTCTTCGTGCCTTGTCGTGTTTGTCACGAAACAGGTAGAAACTTGGGAATGATTGATTTGAAACTTCTATTTCTAATCGTCTTGTTGAAATCTACACGAAAATCAGGCCTCAGTCGTGTTTTTAGAAACGTAATTTAAGGCATTCTCTGATTAAAGTTCAACAGTTTAAAGTCGCAATCTAATTCTTGGTACACAATTAAAAACGTTTGCAAGTTTCTTTACTTTGATTGAACAGTGATATTAATTATTATGATTGCTTATTAATTGTATCATTTCTACACAATTTTTTTTTTCCATTACAGCACCTCCATGTTGGAAATTTTTTGATAGCGACACTTCCAAGAACGATACTTTCGCTAGCCCTAGATATCCAGAACCTTACCCTACCGACGTCCACTGTGTTTACCATTTCACCGGTAGAGGACGAGAAAGAGTCCAGATTCTTTTCACCGATTTTGATCTCAACGTTCCAAGCGAGGGCGTTAAAGAGTGAGTAAAAAGAGAGAGAGAGAGAGCCGGGTGTAGCCTAGTGGATAACGTGTCGGATTGTAAGTCCACGGTTCGTATTCGTCTACGAAAAACCGCATAGTGGGATTTGACTGTCACACTTATAATGCACGTTAAGCTCGTCAATACTTGGGCTACTCTAACGGAATAGTGGGATTTGACGGTCACACTTATAACGCACGTTAAGCTCGTCAATACTTGGGCTACTCTAATGGTATATGGGATTTGACGGTCACACTTATAATCCACTCACAGCCTCAAAGAGCGAGGCGCTATTTTGTGGTAACGTGACGCAATCGTGAGCTCTCAGATTTACCTCCCAACACACTAATCACTTTTATGGTCTTTTGTAGGGGCAACGATTTAAGATAGTGTTACTGAGATCATTTAATAAATGATTTTATTCTCTATATTTATATAATAATGAGATAGATTTCCTAATACTTTAAATCCAGTGTTCGAGTCTGGTTTCAGCGTACAATCAATAATCTTACAGATTGTCTCGTTACCCTAACCTTAAAACATAGTTTACTTCTTATCAGCTGTGTTTTGGACGTGTAGCATTTTCTGTCAAACGTCACATTTTCATTTCGGTTGATGTTAGAATGGTGTATTTTAATCAATAAGTCTCCTGGTGGGTCAGCGCTAAGTTTGACGGAGTTATAGCCCTAAAATCCGGGGTTCTATTCCCCGCGGTGGACATAGCAAATAGCCTAATGTGGCTTTGCTCTAAAATAAACAAATTAATAATTAGTTAAATTAAAAATAATAATTAAAGGGTAAGCGAACGCTGGGTACTGGCTAGTGGAATACGTTTTGGCTATACCAGAACCCTAGGGGGTCTCTGACCTGGCCATCAACAATACGTTGATAAGTCACCGAAACTTCCATCCAATCTTCAGGCGTGGGGTTTAATTTTATTTTCAGTATTTTTTAGAGATCCATGCGTACCTATAGGTTGGGAACCACTGGCCATAACTTATATATACGTTTTATGTACACTCATTTGCTGCGCCCGATCTGACGTCAACTTTACTTCTTTTTTATCTGAAACTGATTTGAAAGAATTTCTGTTTTTCTTTTTGTGTGTGTGTGTGTGTAATGAAGAGTTTTTCTAGCTTAAAAACGATTCGTTTTTGGCATTCTTCCTCTGAGAATATATCGCTCTTTTGTTTGTTGTTTTCTTCTTTCTATTTTGCCTTCTGCTTGTTCTAACACTGATACATTATTCTGCCTTCTGCTTGTTCTAACACTGATACATTATTCTGCCTTCTGCTTGTTCTAACACTGATACATTAACACACCAAGAAAATGACAAGTAGATTTGGTAGAAAAAACACGAACATTCTTTTCTCCTTCTTATCCGTTGTACTATTTCTTTCTGGATTTGTCAAGACTTGTTTTCTGCAACTGAATGACAATGTTAGTAATGGTAAAAGAAAACCGAAACTCATAACTCAGAGTTGGACTTTAACCGCAAGGGTGCGCTGTTATTCAACACACTGATAATTCTAATAAAAAAAAATATTTTTAGGCATATTTTGGAGCGAGAGAGAGAGAGATAAATTTATTTGATAAGTAATAATACATGAATTTACAACTTCGCGAGCATTGGCTTAAACAGCGTTGTCATGTAATCTTAGGGACCGGATAAAATTTACTGATGTTGTGGAAAACGTTTGATGGCTTAATTCTGATTTATCGGTATTAACAGTCAGAGTAATTCATAAGGAGTTAAAAATATCAATAATCTAAGTATAAAAGACGCTAAAGAGTTATAAGCCTTCAGTCTTACCGACGAACCACTAGGGGGCTTCGAAATTTGAGAAACTACAAGTATTTTCTTCTACTTGAAATTGTGTTTTATTGGTTCCCATTTCAAAATTAGAAATTACTAACTAACAGTCATGCCAGTATTAGCCGGTAGGGTTAAAATTTGACAATCATGATTGTTATTCACAATTCCAATACGAGCCGGTAGGGTTAAAGTGTGACAAAAATTCTGATTAACAATCATGCCAAAATATACCGGTAGGGTTAAAAAATTCGATGAGAATTCTTATAATTAAATCATTTCGTAATATAAGTTGCCTAGAAGCATTTAAAGAATGGGACTCGGGTAACAAGTTTACGTGGAATATTTAATAAATATACACTTTACTGCATCGCTGTAATATTATTTGTTGTTTAAGTAAAGTTTTGCTTCAGAATTTGGCAAAAATGATAAAATAACATCGCAATATATATATATATATGGATTTTAAAGTGTCATCCATCATTATTCAATGTTATACATTGAGGGTCATACTGAACCCCCTCCCCCCAATAGTCCAATGTCTCCGCCACCTGTTATTAACGTATGTCACAAATATTTGTAAATGATCGAATTAAATACAATAGAATTGTTGCCTTTATTGGAGATGGAGGGGTCACTATAATCCACCTTGCAGTGACGTCCCCCGGGTGGATCATCGGTGAGTTAACGGAGCGACAACGCTAAATGAACATCAGCAGTGGTGTGTTCTGAAAGAATCGAATCTGTAGTTGAAGAGTTGTTAGAACGACATTTTTTTGAATGCTCTACGTGTGCGTGTAAGGTGCCTTCTAATAAAATTTGAAACCTAAAAATATTTATATCAAACAAATTTCTCTTCTCTGGCCTGTTTGGTGAAGTGTAAAATGATAGGCTTCTAATGTAGAAACGATCGTAATCTACAACCTAAATGTATTGTTCTTATTTATTAGATGTCAAGGTCCTGTTGATATGATGATGGTCTTTATCACCATCAATGGTCAGAAAGAACGTCTCAACAACTTCTGCGGAAACAACCTCCCCCCTCAGCTGATGTCGAACGGACCTTCTATGACAGTCGAGTTCAAGAGCTACCAATCTCCATCGAGTGTCAAGGGTTTTCGGGCTATTTACCGTTTTGTCACTAGTACGGGCCGATTGGTTTGAATTTCTTTAAAAAAATAAATTGACATATATCGTTTTGTGTTCTTGTTTAAAATTTTATAGTGTGAAGTTATTCATCAAATTATTTAAATGTTGACAGATATTTTACATATATCACCTTGTTAGTTCCGTGTGTAGCCTAGTTCCAGGCTATGGATGGGAAGGTCAAAGACACGAACCGTGATACTTACTCCATAGTTTCAGTTATGTGTTTAATATAACAGTGAGAGTCAAGCTCTTCAGTTAAGAGTAGTCATGGGAGCGACAGTTCAGAAGTTTTAAATTAAGGTTGGCTATACCTGACCCCTGGGGTCTCTGACCTGGCCATTGTTGGCTATACCAGAACCCTAGGGGTCTCTGATCTGGCCATTGTTGGCTATACCAGAACCCTAGGGGTCTCTGATCTGGCCATTGTTGGCTATACCAGAACCCTAGGGTTCTCTCACCTGATCACTATTGGCTATACCAGAACCCTAGGGGTCTCTCACATGGTCACTGTTGGCAATACCAGAACCCTAGGGAGTCTCTGATCTGGCCATTATTGGCTATACCAGAACTCTAGGGGTCTCTGACCTGGCCAATGTTGGCTATACCAGAACCCTAGGGTTTTCTCACCTGGTCATTGTTAGCTATACCAGAACCCTAGGGGGTCTCTGATCTGGCCATTGTTGGCTATACCAGAACCCTAGGGATCTCTGACCTAGCCAATGTTGGCTATACTAGAACCCTAGGGGTCTCTGACCTAGCCAATGTTGGCTATACCAGAACCCTAGGGGTCTCTGACCTGGTCATTTAGCCCATGAGTTGTCGTTACAGTTGAAGATACTAAACACCATATTTTGATATTTCTAACTTTCAGTGTTCGTTCTATAACATTGTTAACAAACCACCGTTTCTAACAGTGTTAACAAACCACCGTTTCTAACATTGGGTAAACTCACAACTTTTCTGTGTAAAATACGCAGCGGCGAACATCGGCAGAAATTAATTAAAATATTGATGATATATATTTTTTTTGTTGACGTCTTACACGTGATGCATATTTTTATTTAAGATCCAATCACAGATCTACAACCTGTCTGATGCTTAAATCCTCCAAAAATAAATGTGTGTATTAAGCAGATGGAGTTTAGAATTATCCTTATCTGGAATTTCCAGAACCATGTTAACTTATAAGTTGTGTTAAAACTTCAATGATCAATACTATACTGTATATTAAGTCAATTTGGTGACTTTTCTAACACTTTAAACCACTTGTGAAACTTTAATTTGACATTCTAGCTATAGATGTCGCTAAAAAACCTTCTCTGTCTTTTTCATTTTCTTATGACTATTTTTTTTACATTTTCAACAGACTTTGGAATAACTGCAGGAGTACAGGACCCTCAACAAGGTAGTATTTGTTTTCTGTATTCGAAAACTATTATTATTATCAGTGTCATTGTTGTTATTATCTATATATATATATATAAGAAATAAGCAAGACGTTTTTTTCTTTGTGAGAATCGTAATATAGATTTTAAATTTTCATAAATTTCGTATAAAGCAGAGTACGTATTTGTCATAAAACATATGTTAGGCCTATTATATGAGGGACTAGGTTAAGAATATAGTGTTATAAAAATGATAGGCCTAACATAATTTATTGTTGCGAGTATCATTCATTGTAATCATTGTTCGCTAGCTAGGAAAAGGCGTTAACACCATAACAGGGTATGTAGTTCATTGAATCGCCGGTATGTCTGCGGATTTACAACGCTATAAACCTGGTTTCGTTACCTGTGGTGGGCAGAGCACAGCTAGCCCATTGTGTAGCTTTGAGCTTAATTACAAAAATTACAAAACAAAACACTGAACGAATTCAAACAATTGAACTTTATAAAGAAACCCTTGAAGATATAAAAGTCATTGTTTAATATTCACAACAATATCACACATTTGAAACAATGCAATATTTACTTAAATGAAAACAAGTACACTGGGTCTCCGTTATACGTTGCATCGCTCTGCGACGTTTCGTTATTAGAGCGTTCACCAATTACTACCTATGTATCAAACAACGTTGCCTTGTTTCGTTACTAGAGTGTTAAAACATTGTCGGACTACTTTTCCAGGTGTAATGTTTAACAATTACAACCAATATTTTTGAAACAATATTGCCTTGTTTCATTACTAGAGTGTTAAAACATTGTCGGACTACTTTTCCAGGTGTAATGTTTAACAATTACAACCAATATTTTTGAAACAATGTTGCCTTGTTTCGTTACTAGAGTGTTAAAACATTGTCGGACTACTTTTCCAGGCGTAGTGTTCACCAATTACTGTGCAAACAATACGTGTGTGAAGTAACCTTGCCGTGTTCCATTACTAGAGCGTGCCAGTGTAGACGGACTACTTTACTGGGCGGAGTGTGATACGGCAGAGGATCTAAACTCGTTGTGTTTGTCTGAGCACGTTGTTTTTTCTCCTGCAGAAAAGCCATGTTACAACCTTTAAAAAATTATTCAAGACTGGACCGAAATTTTTCAGGAACATGCCCCCCCCCCCATAATGTTGCTTAACGTCGTTTCTCGTGATGTACGTCCCACTTTTCAGGAACGCATCACGACGTAAAACGGGGACCCCCTGTACTTTCATATTATTACTATTGCAACAATGTTAATTCAGGAAATTAATTAATTACATGTAAATTTCAATATTACATTTGTAATTTTAAAAATGTAGGGGGCGTTGCAGTAACTTTTAGTTATTGGAAAAAAAATGAGTTTATTATTTCTGTTCGAGACAGAAATCGTCAAAGG
>NW_013667471.1:139767-145184 GCF_000517525.1 Limulus polyphemus
AGAGAGTCACCTTGACGTTTGCGTATTTCGATGTAGAGGGCGTTTCACCGTAAGTTTTGCTTATTTCTATATAAAGGGCGTTTCACCGTAAGATTAGGGTAATTAGATATAAAGGAAGTTTCACCAAAAGTTTTGGGTACTTATCGGTAGAGGGCGTTTCCTAGTAAATTTTACCTATTTGTAGAGGGCGTTTCACCGTAAGTTTTGCTTATTTCTATATAAAGGGCGTTTCACCGTAAGATTAGGGTAATTAGATATAAAGGAAGTTTCACCAAAAGTTTTGGGTACTTATCGGTAGAGGGCGTTTCCTAGTAAATTTTACCTATTTGTAGAGGGCGTTTCACCGTAAGTTTTGCTTATTTCTATATAAAGGGCGTTTCACCGTAAGATTAGGGTAATTAGATATAAAGGAAGTTTCACCAAAAGTTTGGGTACTTATCGGTAGAGGGCGTTTCCTCGAAAATTTTACCTATTTGTAGAGGGCGTTTCACTGTAAGATTAGGGTAATTAGATATAAAGGAAGTTTCACCAAAAGTTTTGGGTACTTATCGGTAGGGGGCGTTTCCTCGAAAATTTTACCTATTTGTAGAGGGCGTTTCACCATAAGTGTTTTCAGGGTAAGTTCACTACTCTGTAAATAAAATATCCTTTGAAAAACAATTCTATCTTATTAATTTGTGGTTAAGTCTCAATTTACTGGCTTATTTTTATACTGTCTCCAGTTTCTTTACCATATTGAGTAGTTTATGATATTTGACTTTTTAGAATATTCGGTATAAAGAACTAAATAAAACAGTTTCGTGAATTCAATAATTTTCTACGTAAAACAGATAGGATCTCTAACCGTAGTTAAAAGAGATTAATTACAATATTGATGATATTTTTTGTTTAAATTGTGTGAGACTATGTTTTTAGAGTGGCCCGGCATGGCCAGGTGGTTAGGGAGCTCGACTCGCAATCTGAGAGTCGTGGGTTCGAATCCCCGTCCCACCAAATATGCTCGCCCTTTCAGCCGTGGGGGCGTTATAATGTGACGGTCAATCTCACTATTCGTTGGTAAAAGAGTAACCCAAGAGTTGGCGGTGGATGGTGATGACTAGCTGCCTTCACTCTAGTCTTACACTGCTAAATTAGGGACGGCTAGCGAAGATAGCCCTCGAGTAGCTTAGCGCGAAATTCAAAAACAAAACAAACAAACAAATGTTTTTAGGGACCTTGTGACCAACAACCCACGAGCACTTTGGCGCACAAATAGTATATATTTCTTTTAATTAAAGCAACGGAGTCAGGAGACAATCCTCTAATTCATTCGTGCAAAACAGCGCGTTTCTACAGGGTACACCATAGTTATGTCCCATTAGGCTTAGCTCAATATCTCAGTATTCCAGGTGAACGTTAATCTGTGGTTGAATCCACATTGAAAAGTAACAATTTTTGTCATATTAATGAAAAACATAAAAGGGTGAATTATTACGACCTACTCTGTGTCTGGATAAGACTAGTTTTATAAGTAAAAGAAGTGAAACCACTTAAAACGATATTCCACCGTATTAGGTGTACTACAGACCTGGCTAGCGATTTCGTGGAATTTTCGAACTTCCGGACAGTGGACAGAAAGATTCCAAGACACTGCGGGGGGAAAAAACCCAAAATAATCGAATCCGACGGAGACTTCTTTCGTGTCGCTTTTAAGTCTAATGGGAAATTTGACGGAACAGGGTTTGAAGCCTTCTACCAGTTCCGGAACTTTGTTGGTGAGTTCTAGTTAAATGAATTTTTCAGGCTTAAAAACTTTGTAATTATTGTGTAGTCTGACGACTGCAATCCCGAAGTTAAAATAATTGGACTGTAGATCAGATTTTTTTTTTTATATTAGTGGGAACTTTTTTTAACACCATTGGCTCTTTTTCCTGGTGATCTACTTTTGGTAAAACTCGAGATTAACAGATAGCAGCCTTCACAGCACTTTGGCAAATCTAAAACGAGGATCTTTAATTACAATAAAAAATCAATGTTACGACGTGAAACACCAAAAACAGGAGAATCAATGGTTCTTATGTATGTTATTAAAACATCTTAGACTTCCGGCGTTAAACGCCCTTCCTACTACATCGGAAATAGCATTTTGAGTTATACATTTGTTTGTCATCAAGTTCTGCCCAGCAGACGAGTTCTGGTATTCTTCTGAGCAGCGACATATGGTAGACAAAAAGAGAGATTTAAAATTCAATTTCTATGGTCGTTTAATTTACAATCCTTAATTAACCAATTAAGAAGAATGTTAAAAAAAAACGATCTGAAGGCTAATGGAATTTTTTATCACAAATATTAAGCCTAATTGAGAACTTGCTATTCTCTTTGATGTCCATCATTTAATCCAACGTAATGTTTATTATTTCAGGAAACGCTTTTGGTATTAAAATATCAATATGATTTTCCTGTTATATTATGTACGTTTCATTTAACTGCGAAGATTAAACCTTTAATTGTAGTATTAGAAACCCCCAAGCTTAAAGGTGAGCCAACGGGGAGGGGCGACCCTTTTACCAAATTTGACTAATTATACTACAAGGTGCATTTTTCTTCCTCGCGTAGTTCTGAATCGTTAAAACAATGACTTGTGTTATGGAATTAGTTAAAGAATTTACAATTTCAAATCACGGTATTTTATTTGTGAATTTAAATTTCAGATCCTCTTACAGTCAAGAGAATTTCTGGAGCAGAAAGTAAGTTATATTTTTTATTGAGTCAGTTTAATTTCCATTTGTAGTAAATATTATTGTTTCTTATTGAATCAGTTTAATTTCCATTTCTAGTAAATATTATTGTTTCTTATTGAATCAGTTTAATTTCCATTTCTAGTAAATATTGTTTTTTATTGAATCAGTTTAATTTCCATTTCTAGTAATTATTATTGTTTTTTATTGAATCAGTTTAATTTCCATTTCTAGTAAATATTATTGTTTCTTATTGAGTCAGTTTTAATTTCCATTTCTAGTAAATATTATTGTTTCTTATTGAGTCACTTCAATTTCCATTTCTAGTAAATATTATTGTTTCTTTTTGAGTCAGTTTAATTTCCATTTCTAGTAATATTATTGTTTCTTATTGAATCGGTATAATTTCCATTTCTAGTAAATATTATTGTTTCTTATTGAGTCATTTTAATTTCCATTTCTAGTAAATATTATTGTTTCTTAGTGAATCGGTATAATTTCCATTTCTAGTAAATATTATTGTTTCTTATTGAATCAATTTAATTTCCATTTCTAGTAAATATTATTGTTTCTTATTGAATCAATTTAATTTCCATTTCTAGTAAATATTATTGTTTCTTATTGAGTCAGTTTAATTTCCATATCTAGTAAATATTATTGCTTCTTTAGTAATAATATTGCATAATACTTTCTTTAAGGATATTCTTAATTTTTTATTAACTTTTTAATTTAATCTCTCCTTACGATAACTATTGAAGTTCTGACTAGTTTTCGTGAAATTAGGCCTAATTGGATTTAACGTATTATACTTTTGAGAAAGAGGAAAGCTGAAAGAAAATCCAATATTTTAATAATAAATAAAGTGGATTTAATTTTTTTATCTATTACTTTTTAAATGCAAAGCTACACAGGGTAACATGTCTTGAAAACTGGGACCTAAGCTTCACAACTTGACACTAACAACTGTACTTATTATTCTTTAATTTAATGTTTTTAATTATATGTACCTTTTTACACTATTCTCCTTCCAATTTTTTTTAAATGAAAATTTTAACAATTGAATCTTAAAGTTAACCAGTTTCTTTATACATATCTACACTGATGGAAGTTTCATCTATATCCGGTAATGTATTCATTATTTTAACAGTAATGCTCTTGTTTTGTTTGTTGTACAGATCTACCCTGCTCGAATCTCCATACGCATCTACTATTGTTCCTCACATCCTTGTGGTTGATGGTACTATGAACCCATCAAACAAGGTAGAAAAAGTGGATAAATAAGTGAGACGAGTTACGACAAATTTTTAACCACGGTTCTTTGCAACCAAATATGGATATTGAACTGATTTCGTTGAGATCGATCTTTAGAATCTGATATTGTGCTTCGAAGAAACAGAAGTGGATGCTCAGAGAATTTGGTGTGGACCTTCTAGACACGTAACTAGAATTATGGCAACCAAGATGTTTCATGACCAAAATTATTTAGGCTTAATAAGTGTCATGTTTTGTGGATAAGTTCTAAACTATTGAAGGATATGTGAAGTATACTCAAATACAGCTCAACCAAAGCCATGACCCGCTTCATTAGTGCACATATAATGCGTGTCAATCGGTAAAATAGTAATATATATATTTAGTATTTCTCCTTTAGTTTTCATAGTTGTAAGTTATATGGTACCTTTATACCACGATATTGTTTTAAAACCAAACGCTAGAGAATTGAAACACGTTGTTATTAGTGCCAAACTCACGTCAGAAATAAGTAAGGGCTTCCAGGCTGAGAGTGAAGGTTGGGGTGGAATATAAATATATATATACGTTTGAAAAGAATTAGAACGGTGACGGTTCAAAATCAAATTACGTAATCGTGTTTAGAAGGTGACAGCTACTGTTTGTTTTGTTTTACATAAAGCGAAACTTTTATAGTTCTATAGTATTTGTAGTTACGTCCGTGTTTAAGCGATTAATCTAAATACTGATAGAATTTCTTTGTAAGTATTGGACAATAAAAATGTGTACACGATCTTTCGCAGTCTAGAAAGACAGAGAACACCTCCCCCCCCCACACTTTGTGCTAATAAATGTAAAATAAAGAACAGCTTTACTGTAACTGATTGACAAACAATATTGTACAAATTATGCTTAAAATCTGGTAGTCATAATTCGAAGTTTCACGGTTTTTGTTTCGATCTTTTTAGTAGATCGTCCTTCTCGAATGTTATACCAAATAGTCCGGTTTAGGTCAGCACTAAAGAACGTCACCATCCCAATGTCTGTTTGAATGACGTCATTGTTCCATGTGATCAGTAGAACAGGACACGACGGCTCAATGTTATATTGAAAAAGAATTCACCATTTCTTAAATTATTGATTTTAACTGGAATGTTTCAGATTTCAGGTTAGAGTCCACGAAAAGTGACAGAAATTTTTCTTATTTTTTTCTTGTAATACGAGAAATAGAGTTCATCAGCGAGATAAAGAAAGTTTATGTGTGTTTATGAAATGTTCGCCTAAGTCTGATGTAGTACTGTAAACAGTATGGTAGTTTTATTAGGACCATTCTCCAAAATAAATCTTTAGCTTTTAACGAAATGCAGCATCCAATACCGTGCTCACTTTCTTACGCATCTAGATTTCTTACTTCAAGTAATAGCTTGAATTTTTGTAGTGGCGCCATCTACTGAGCAAAGTTGTAACTAC
>NW_013667471.1:146006-149790 GCF_000517525.1 Limulus polyphemus
ACATATATCACACAAAAAAAGGCATAGGTTTTTATTGTGTATTCTACCCTTAACAAAGATACTGTTGCGCCATCTATCGTTAGTACTAAAATATATACTAAAATTATTAACCAAAAAGTTTTAATAAGAACAGTTTGTTTGGTTGGTTGGTTGTAATTAAGTACAATGCTACACAATTGGCTACCTATGCTCTAACTAACACGGGTATCGAAACCCGGTTTCTAGGGTTGTTAGTCTGCAGACATATCGCTGTGCCACTAGGGGCCAGTAAAGACAGAAATGAAAAGAAAAAAAAAAGAATAAAAACTCTCTCTAATAATGTGTCACTTTTTCTTGAATTTATTAAATCAACAAACAAAATTTCTGTCGAAAAAGGATGATGGGGTTTCTCTGCCCGTTATGGTTGTTTCAAGAGCATTTCTATCATATAACATAGGTTTTTAGTTATACAATTAATATGTGTTCTTTATATTAAAATAAAGACAAAACAATCGCAATAAAAACAAACAAAGGCACTCTGGTTAACGGGTTTCTTGATTTATGGCTTCAACATTTACATTAAACCCATAGAAATGCTATTATTGTTTCAGTTTAGTTTACATAGTATCCCTGTAATATCTTTACTTTCTTATACTTATGATACAAAATTGCATTCGTTAACACAATTATTTTTGATATATAATGATGTATTTTATTTTTAGTATCCTCTGATGCTGTGACATTCATATGGGTTCCTCAGTGGGTCAGTGGTAAGTTTATGGACAAGCTTACAAAGTTAAAATCCAGGGTTCGATTCTCCCTGGCGAACAGACGGCAGATAACTCATTGTGTTGCTTTGTGCTAGAACAACGCCTACAAGATTTTGAATAAAATGATAATAAAAAACTAAGATGGCGCCAGCTGGTGGGGCCGAAACAATGAGAAAAAAAATCAAAATACTTAATTCAAATCATAGTTAATATTTTAAAAGTTTTTCTTTTCAACGTGATCCTCTTATCTTCATGTTACTTATCCTGTTCTGTTATTTAATTATTTATTTTCCTGACTTTTTAATGATAGAATTTGAAGAAAAAATTTAACTTACTAAATAACCAACCAATTTCATTATAGTTTTTCGAAACTAGCACATAATAGTAAAGCTTTTGTTCAGATTTATACCAATCGTACTTAAGCTATCTTCAAAGTGTTTAAGGAACACTATATAACTGAAAGTAATTCGGTAATATATTTAGAATGTACAAACGTGAGAGCCAGTTATCTCAAAAATACTATTTATTTAACAAATCACCAGCATCGTTCACTAGCTAATAACATGACAAGCTATTGCCATCTAGTGGGGGTGAACTAAAGTAAAATATTTGTTTAGAGTGTTATAAGGTATGCTCCTTATAAACTAACAAAGTATTGACATCAAGTAACGTTTTTTCGTGTTTCGTTTAAAATGTTTTCTCTTTATAAAAATCCTCGAATAAGGACTATTGATTTGTTTAATTGGGTATCATATCACTGTTGGTGAAAGATAAAAAAATCCAAATTATAATTTGCAAATAAACAACTTATACTGAACGAAAATTTGTAAAAAGAAAGTTATATGCCATGTTTTGCCATCTAGTGGTAATAATATGTACTAAATATTTGAATCTTTTGATACTATTTTTAGAACATTCTTATAAAGAAGGTCCTTCCCCTTTTCTAAAGAGACACATATTTAATAAGGATAATAAGACTTAAAGAAGTCAAAAAATGAAGACTGGATAGATTGAAAAACCAAATTCCCCTGATGGAAATAGAAAACATCGTACAGTAATGTATCACGACATATTTATTGTTTCGAGTTTTGTTTATCGATATCAGATTTATTACACATTTGTGCTTCTTTATTTTTACATTAGTCACTTTTTTTAGGGGAAAATAAAGTAAATTTAGGAAATCCAATCACAATAACTAACACATTTAATTTTTGAACGTCGAGTAACTTAACACATTGCACGAGCTGTTGTGAGTTTTCTAAAACATCCGAACTCAATCAAAGTTTGTTTTTATTCTCATCGTGTGTTGTTTTTTTCTGCTTCAACAGATTCAGATTTATTCGTGACATTTTATTACATACATACACAACAACAATCGGCGACCTTGTCTTATGATGAGATTATATTTTTACTTATGCGCGGACAGATGGCGCTGCAAGTCCACAAAGCTGTGACTGTTTGGAGGAAGCGTGTATCACAGTAAAATGAGCCTGTGCACTCACTTCTAGGAAGTCGGTTCAGGCACTTTATGGTTTCAACCAGTTTTTTTCCAGTTTAGGACACGAACAATTGCTCCATATCCACAGTTCGTAAAAGAATCACAGTCACCAAAAGATACGAGGACCGAAAACCTGAAATATCAATATATATTTATATATAAAGAAATATCTGACTTTTGCCCTTCAGAAAATCTTGTGTGTTTATCAAAAGAAAATTAAACTAAATTTCATAGTAAAATAGATATATGAAATGTATTGTTATTTGCCGATTAAATCATTTGGATTTTGTAGAGAAAATCTCGTTGTTAGATTATGTTTTAGATTCAAGTTAGATTGAGAGGGACACATTTTCCACCTTCCGTTCGGAAAGTGAAAATATTAACCAATTGATAACATGGTCTTACTTCAAGTTTTCGTTATTGTTGATTTACGTAGGGAATGAAAATATAGTAATGTTAATAAAAATCAATAAAAGTCTTATTACCCGAGCGCTTTCGAAAGGTGGACTTGTCTTCTTTCAAAAAACAAAAAAAAACAGACAGGAATAATAAACTTTTAATTGTAATTATTTTCATTATTACGTAAAATTCTATCTTTAGCCAAAACTTACTAAACGTATTTCTACCAGCATCGTGTATCCTTTTGGTATTGGAAGGGTCTGTAAAGAGAGAGATTAATGAGGATAAGAAAATAGTTTACATTTTTATAACACAGGAACAATAAGAAAATATTTTACATTTTTATAACACAGAAACAATTAGAAAATATTTTACATTTTTATAACACAGAAACAATTAGAAAATATTTTACATTTTTATAACACAGAAACAATTAGAAAATATCTTACATTTTTATAACACGGGAACAATAAGACAATAGTTTATATTTTTATAACACAGGAACAATTAGAAAATATTTTACATTTTTATAACACAGGAACAATAAGAAAATATTTTACATTTTTATAACACAGAAACAATAAGAAAATATTTTACATTTTTATAACACGGGAACAATTAGAAAATATTTTACATTTTTATAACACAGGAACAATTAGAAAATATTTTACATTTTTATAACACGGGAACAATTAGAAAATATTTTACATTTTTATAACACAGAAACAATTAGAAAATATTTTACATTTTTATAACACAGAAACTCACTACGTTAAAAAATATCAACTGAACAATCTTCTAAAATCCCTTTAAAAATGGTTAAACAATTAAAACTGGTTATCCCTTATTCACAGCAAACCAAACACTGGACTGGTTATTAAAACTGGTTATCCCTTATTCACAGCAAACCAAACATTGAACTGGTTATTAAATTGGTTATCCCTTATTCACAGCAAACCAAACATTGAACTGGTTATTAAAACTGGTTTTCCCTTATTCACAGCAAACCAAACACTGGACTGGTTATTAAAACTGGTTATCCCTTATTCACAGCAAACCAAACACTAGACTGGTTATTAAAACTGGTTATCCCTTATTCACAGCAAACCAAACACTAGACTGGTTATCCCTTATTCAC
>NW_013667471.1:150669-154946 GCF_000517525.1 Limulus polyphemus
GTTATTAAAACTGGTTATCCCTTATTCACAGCAAACCAAACACTAGACTGGTTATTAAAACTGGTTATCCCTTATTCACAGCAAACCAAACACTAGACTGGTTATCCCTTATTCACAGCAAACTAAACATTGAACTGGTTAATAAAACTGGCTATCCCATATTCACAGTGAACCAAACACTGGACTGGTTACTAAAACTGGCTATCCTTTATTCACAGCAAACCAAACATTAGACTGGTTACTAAAACTGGTTATCCCATATTCACAGTGAACCAAACACTGAACTGGTTATCCCTTATTCACAGCAAACCAAACACTGAACTAGTTATTAAAACTGGTTAACCCTTATTCACAGCAGAATGACTAATCCGCCCCCCCCCCCATTGTTAGGATATCTGTGAATTCGAGGATCTGTGGTTTATATCCCGTTGCGTCTAAAACTTGCTTCGTAGTTTGTTACTGCGAGTGCCTTACAAGAATGAAGGCCAAATTCCACATATTCGGTCAGACAAGAGTAGCCTAAGAGTTGGCGGCGGATGCTGTTCACTAGCTCCCTTCTCTCTAGTCTATTAGCTCAAAATCCCTGACCCGTATGTGATGATATCACCTCCAGTAGCTTTGTATGAAAATGTTAAAACAATCAGTTGGTGTATTATTCCAACTAAAACTTTAGTAAATCAAATGAACAGGATTGAATTGGGGTTTTAATTAGGCAATGTATAACGTATTGCACACTACGGGTATCAGTTATAAATCAAGATATAACACTACACTATAGATATCATTTGTAAGTCAAGATATAATATGTTTAACAAGGCTGCTACTATCTTGAGCAAATATTGTTTCCAAAAAATCCGGGACTAGGTAACATTTTTTTTTCTGTTTAGATGACATACGTACGAGATAACACAAAATTTCGGAGTAGACAGACTTCGTTCTTTGAGAAAAGTTTCTTATGTGTGCGTGTGAACCACACAATACGAGTAATGCCCCCAAGAGATAAAAAAAAGTACAACATTGTGTCGATAGATCGACTTAGAATTTTTTTTTCTTCGTTGCAGAAGAGGGCAGCGTGAATGTTTTCAAAAGAATGAAAATATCAAGGTATAGAAAAGTAATCCTAGCGGACGTTCAGGGAACCAACAGCTTTTGTGATTCCCAGAGAACCATGGCAAAGATAGGCTATCATATACTGTGTATATGGGAGTAGTTTATATTAAATATGCTAATTGTCATATCGCTCAACAACCAATCACATACCTTCAATTTTTGAACTATGTAATTGAATGCAATAATGTCACTATAATTTTTTTTTTAGGCTTAGACTACGATATTAATAAGCGAAACGTTGTGTTACGACATAGACTGATGAAATTGTCATAATTTAAATACTTACATTCTATATGTTCCTATTTTGTGGTCTAAGAAATTCAAATAATGTTGTCAAATTTCTAGCGAAAACTTTTTTCTTCGTTTTCCTAAACTTCTTGAGTTTTGTCAACAGATGGAGCTATTTCTGAGCTCGTTTGATTCACCGGTTTACAAAATAATTCATCGATTAAAATAGAATCCCACAATGGCGCTGTAAGCACACAATTAATTATTTATTTGTTTATTTTGTATACACGCGCAAAGACTATCTGTGTTAGCCGTCCCTAACTGTATCTCCTTTACCGAACCTTTCAACCGTAGGGACGTGATAAAGTGAAGGTCAATCCCACTATTCGTTGGTGAAGAGTAGCCCAAGATATGGTGGTGGGTGATGGTGACTAGCTTTAAGCGAAATTCGAAACAAACAAACTCTAATTTTTAACTGATAGACTAGCGAGAGGGAAGGCAACTAGTCTACAGCCCTGTTATAATCGAATAGTGAGATTTGACTGCCACACTTATAACGCACCCATGGCTCCAAAGTGCAATGCGCGATTTTATGGGAACAGAACGGCACACAATACAATTTGCCGTTTATAAAGCGAGTTGTGATTAGTTTTTTATCCACGAGTTATCATATTCGTCATCCAGTTGTGACTCAAGAGGAAACTCATTTGTTTATTAATAAAATCATCTCTTAACTATATAACAGGATGTAGACTCTGGAGTAAAATATTTTCATCTTACGCGGGCTCAAGCTCGCGGCCTATCACGTGCTAACTTATCATTCTTGCTCAGTTACAGACAGATCGTCAATCAAGAAGAAACTAATCAAATAACACCTTCTTTCTAGGGTTGATATTAATTACCAAAAGTAATAATGAAAACTCCATGTTGTTCTTTTTAAAAATATTAATACTATTATTAATAATATGGACTCATATCGGCTCTTTTAAGTTCCTGGACTATTTATGCATTAAACTACATCTCTTGGGCTACCCTTTACCAACGAAAAGTAGGATTATAATGCCCCTACGGCTGAAAGGACGAGCATGTTCGGTTACGGGATTCGAACCAGCGACCTGCAGGTTCCGATTCGAGTGCTCTATCCACCACGCCATGCCGAGGCCCTAACTACCAGGCCATGTTGGGGCCCTAACCACCAGGCCACGCCAGGGCCCTATCCACCAGGCCATGTGAGGGCCCTAACCATCAGGCCATACCGGGGCCCTAACCACTAAACCATGACGGGCCTGAAAAACAATACGAATAAATTAAGTATTCTTGCTATGATTAATAATAACAAATATATATATATATATTCTTTCATAGTTGACACCAGATGACTCCGGATTGTGAAAGTTTTTGAATAACATATATGTAAGTTAAGTTTTGATTTTAATTACAGTTTTCAAGAGATGATTTTAAGTTCACTGTTGTTTGAATCTTGGTAGATATGTATAATTTCCAACAGATGGCGTTACGAAATTTGTATGATAATTTATTCATCTTCTTAGCACAAAGCTGAACAATGAGCTATCTGCGTGGATCTAATCCCGATTTTAGTGTTATAAACTCTCAAGATTATCACCGAGACACTGAGGGGAGTGAGGAATAAAAGAAACAGAAGATAAACTAACATAAACATATATATGTACCGTATTTGTTGGTATGGTTGAGTGAGTAGCCGAAGAGTTGGCGGGGGGTTCTTCTGTCTAGTTGCCTTCCCTCTAGTCCAACGTTTTCGGATTTAACTGAATACATCTACTTTCTGCTTAATTAATATTATTAGAAATGTTTACTTACTTGTTTCATTCGTGAATTGATAAAAGGCCTTGAAACCCGTTCCGTCAAATCGGTTGTTAGACTTGAACGTGATCCGAAGATAATATCCCTCCGAGCGAATTGTTCTGGGCTTCTTTAAACCACAGTGTCGAGAAAGTCCAGCGACTGCGGAAGGCTTATTGGAAATTTCCAAGTAGTCACTAGCGGTATCTATGGTGCAGCTGAAGTACCAAACAAAGATGTCATTTAGTAATCTTCCTTCAACTTCACCAATACATCTGTTAATGAGTCTGCCCACCACGGGTATCGAAACCCGGATTCTAGCGTTGTAAACTTAATTAATTATACTTGTCGTAAGACATTAGTATTAGGTCTATTATATTTTAACCCTACAGGTTTTATTTAGAAGATGAAGAGTATATAAAATATTTCAACCACACTCTGTCCACCATAGCCATTGCCGACGACGCGTTTTACTCAATACCAGAGCTCATCAGGCCGGCTGGGATAAACAAACACACTAGAGGCCGAAACACTATTTATATAAACTATTGTGAAACTCAATCTAGATCTAACACTAGAAATCTAAAACCAACTCTTAACACTGTGAACAGAGCCGTAGCTAGGGTAGGGTGGGAGGGGCACTTGCCCATGGCGCAGCGGGAAGGGGGGGGCGCAGTCCGAACGCTAAGCCTGTTATTCAATAATTAATGCAGAACTATACAGACTGGAAATTTGCTCAGGGCACAAAAAAAATGACAGGTTACGGCTCTGACTGTGAAGCTAAAACTACCTATAGCTAAAGTTAAATCTAACATTATAAAGACAAAATGAAATCAAACACTAAGGCTAGATCTAACACAAATTTTTTTATAACAAACACAACTCACGGAGTTACTCCTTCCACATCGAACTCGGTGAAGGTCACCTGAACTTTTTCGGATTTCCTTCCTATAAAGAAGTAATGGCATTCTGTGTTTCTAGGATACAGTCCGGGATGATTGGGTGAGATAAAAGTTCCGTTAACCTGCTCCCGGCTGTTGAAGATGAAACCACACACTGGAAGCCAATCAAAAATCAGGTTAAAATCTGGGTACTATAGATATTTCTTTGGTAAACAC
>NW_013667471.1:155793-157523 GCF_000517525.1 Limulus polyphemus
GTTTTTGGTTCCGATCTTGGATTTGTTTAACGCACACAATATGTCACAAATTGATTAAGGAAGGATTGATAATAGGGAAATTTCATTCACGATGATCGTATTCTTGACCAAAATTAGATAGGTCTTAACAGCCATGGTAAAAAAAAAGTTTTATTTTAGAACTCTTCCTTTCGGAATGATATTTGTTAGGCCTTATTTTTAATCAAATGTCTTGTGGAACTTTGTAGTGTTAACTTTCGACATCATTTAAGTTTCCTTAACGACAAAACGCTGAGAATTTTGTTAAGGTTTTTAAAATATATAATCCAAAATGTTCATCTGTAATTTTTTGGAAACGTTCACATGTACGTGCGTGCCCTCGCGTGTACACGTTTAACAAAAGATAATGATTATGTTATGCAGACATCTTGGCAGTCCTCTAGTTACACATTGTCATAGGTCAATCCCATTCGATATTATTTGACTCTCTCTATTACAGAAGGAATCAATGAAGGGTCATAGGTCAATCCCATTCGATATTATTTGACTCTCTCTATTACAGAAGGAATTAATGAAGGGTTTAATATGTAGTTCAGTACTGAGTTCAACGGTGTAACGGTTGACCACAACCTGGAGCCTATATCATCCCTCTTTTTAAGATGTGGGATGACCAGTGGCGTTGGTAGCGAATGACCTCTGAGAAAGATGATCCTGCAGCGGTTACTATATAGAGGTTAATAGTCTTAATAGCCATTATGTAAGAGAGAGGTTCTTCTCGTGTTTTTTTTTTTTTGTAAATAATATTTTAGTATTTTCCAGCGAGAAGAGTATAAGAAAACCAAGAATTATTTATCAACTACACGATCACGTAAGAGCTACGCTATGCTTTACAGGCTATTTAGAAACGAGTCGTCTGAAAGAGCGTGAAACAAAAAATGGAGATCGTTTTAATGTATTAGTCTTCGGAGGCGAAACAATACCAAACAGCAAACTTAGTCTTAACGTCAAGAGAGGGATTTCCAGGCTCGTTGTTTGTTCTAAGCTGAAGCATACGTATTTTCTTAAACAACCGTTTCGATTTTCCTCCCACCTCCTCCCACCCTCGCTTTTCTTTTAATCTCATTAAAGGTCGAGGGTTGTAAGGCGACATATAGAATTTTTTTAATTTTTAAAAGACTTACTCTCTACCTACTTTATTTCATAGGAAGCAAATAATGTAACGGAAGGAAATAAACTCTTACGGAAGGAAACAAACCCTTACGGAAGGAAATAAGCCCTTACGGAAGGAAATAAACCCTTACGGAAGGAAATAAATCCTTACGGAAGGAAATAAACCCTTACGGAAGGAAATGATTTACTACAAGCTTCTATATACAGTCTCGAAAATGATGAGAAAACAAAAAACAAGTCCTACATATCACCCGCATTATTCTTTTCGTAATGACACACTTTATATTATTCTTACTTTAAACGAAATGAGTTTGAAGTTAATAAACTCCAAATGTTCTTATTGCTCCAAATTCATATTTTCTTTCTTTGTATACAGGTTTGAGTCTTTCTAGGCCTATGGTTGATCATTTGTTAAAGTTTAAATTCTTAGAAATAAAATAGTTTACTTAATTGAATAGAGTTGTTTAAACATTTGTTTAACAACAAGTAAAAGTTTGGAATAGTCTATTCTTTCATTGTGTCAGACAAGTTTCGCAGAATTCCATTCCTCATCACTGACACACGACCACCGAACGAAATAT
>NW_013667471.1:158281-159539 GCF_000517525.1 Limulus polyphemus
CTTCAAATACCTATAGAATGATAGGTTTCTTTTTTGTGAGTGTAAAACACTTAAATACACCATTCAGAATAGTTTACTGTTTTTATAGAATTTATTTCACAGATAAAAGAATAATTCTTACCTAACTGTGGGTCTTGGGTTCCCTCCTTTATCCCAAAATCTACAAAACAAAAATTATGTAATTTTTATACACCATTTGACATCTTTCTGGAATTATATTATACTTTTTATACACCTTTAGGGCTGGCTAGTGCAGATAGCCCTCGATTAGCAAAATTTAACAGAGAGACAAACATATCATTCATAATATTAATAATTCATAACATTGAATCTAAGCTGTTTAAGTTACACTTATTGAGGGGATGCACTGATATCCATTGATTTCGGTCCTCCTAGTGGCACAGCGATAAGTCTGAAGGCTTATTACACTAAAAAGTGGGTTTCGATACCCGTGGTAGGCACAGCAGAGATATCCAATTGTGTAGCTTTGTGCTCAACTCCAGATATACGAAAACAACTTCTCACAGTGGAAATACAACTTGTGTGAAACTTAGAACAACTTCTCACGGTGGAAATACAACTTGTGTGAAACTTAGAACAACTTCTCACAGTGGAAATACAACTTGTGTGAAACTTAGAACAACTCCTCACAGTGGAAATACAACTTGTGTGAAACTTAGAACAACTTCTCACAGTGGAAATACAACTTGTGTGAAACTTAGAACAACTTCTCACAGTGGAAATACAACTTGTGTGAAACTTATAACAACTTCTCACAGTGGAAATACAACTTGTGTGAAACTTAGAACAACTCCTCACAGTAGAAATACAACTTGTGTGAAACTTAGAACAACTTCTCACGGTGGAAATACAACTTGTATGAAACTTAGAACAATTTCTCACAGTGGAAATACAACTTGTGTGAAACTTAGAACAACTTCTCACGGTGGAAATACAACTTGTATGAAACTTATAACAACTTCTCACAGTGGAAATATAACTTGTGTGAAACTTATAACAACTTCTCACAGTGGAAATATAACTTGTGTGAAACTTATAACAACTCCTCACAGTGGAAATATAACTTGTGTGAAACTTAGAACAACTTCTCACGGTGGAAATACAACTTGTATGAAACTTAGAACAATTTCTCACAGTGGAAATACAACTTGTGTGAAACTTAGAACAACTTCTCACAGTGGAAGTAAAACTTGTTTGAAACTTAGAACAACTTCTCACGGTGGAAATACAACTTGTG
>NW_013667471.1:159965-168719 GCF_000517525.1 Limulus polyphemus
TGTGAAACTTAGAACAACTTCTCACAGTGGAAGTAAAACTTGTTTGAAACTTAGAACAACTTCTCACGGTGGAAATACAACTTGTATGAAACTTAGAACAATTTCTCACAGTGGAAATACAACTTGTGTGAAACTTAGAACAACTTCTCATAGTGGAAATACAACTTGTGTGAAACTTAGAACAACTTCTCACAGTGGAAATACAACTTGTGTGAAACTTAGAACAACTTCTCACAGTGGAAATACAACTTGTGTGAAACTTAGAACAATTTACTCAATAGTTTCGGCTTTAAAAAAATCATAGAAATTTTAATTTTTCTAACACTTTTTATACTGTGAAATTACTAAACTTTTGTTCAAAGACACCTTTTCGAAAGTCAGTAGCGATATTACGACAAGTTGTAGTAATTAGTAACGATAGTTAGTGAGTGTAAGTAACCTTTGAAAACACATAATATATATTTAACCTTTATATGTCTCTTCATGACTCAAATATTGATGTAATTAACATTTTTATTTTAGTTTTTAGCCTTTTCTGCCGACAAAAAAAGGAATAAATAGAAACATTAATCACTAAATGCAAACTTATACAACAGTTTATCAGTATATTTATATGATATTTTCCCCCCTACAGTTTGGAATCTTAATTTAAATATTATTTTGTAAATGGAGAAAAATGTTGAACAAAGAACAACAACGTGGACGTATCATTCTGCCCTGAGCAGATTAACGAAAATGTCATTATACCACGAAATACTTCGAAACCAGAAAGAATAGTCGAAAAATGCGACATTATCTTCTTTCACCTGCTATCTAAATGCTCTTTACTTAGCGCGGGTGTCGTTCTAAAAGCGCTCTCCTCGTGATTAGCCTCTGATAATGCTAGAGAGGAAGATCGGTGGATGTTATGATGATACGAGCATTGTAATCTCCACCGCAGTCTGAGATCCGCTGACAAACAAACAGGATGAGATGACAGGAAGATCAAGAACTTTTTTAGGCATAGGTTATAGGTCATGAGCGTATTCTTTGGATGCGGTTGTTTTAGTGGATGTCTGACGAGCTTCATCGGTTAGTCTCTCCAGTCTGATGCACACTACTAAATTATAAACTAGATAACAGCTCTTCATGCATAATATATTTGTAGCGCCTGAAACACAGACGTCACAATAGAATTCATTATACTGTTTTTTTTTTTTATGTCCTAAAAGTCAGAGATGTATTTACTCCAAGGGAAACCGTGACAGAGCACAAACTGGATTTATTGTTAACATAGAACAGCGTTTGTATCAAACATACTGTTGGTGTGAATGTGCTCTGTAGTCACTATGATAAAAACCTATACACTAGATAGGTAAAGTGAAGGAACAATGTCGTTGTCCACTATTTAGTTCAACACGTTATATAGCTGTACAATAGCAGATATAATAGATAAACTTAGTATTCCGAAGATTGTTTAATTTCGAAGTCTAAGTTCAAGGGAGGTCCAGTTCAATCTACATTTTGATGAACGTGTGTTATTGGGTTATACTAGTTTCGGAGAATTCTACTCCTTATCAGTAACCTTTTATGAAGTTTTTATTTTCAACACATTGTTGTCCTAACCTAATACATAATGAGTTTTTATTTTCAACACATTGTTGTTCTAGCCTAATACATAATGAGTTTTTTATTTTCAACACATTGTTGTCCTAACCTAATACATAATGAGTTTTTATTTTCAACACATTGTTGTTCTAGCCTAATACATAATGAGTTTTTATTTTCAACACATTGTTGTCCTAACCTAATACATAATGAGTTTTTATTTTCAACACATTGTTGTCCTAACCTAATACATAATGAGTTTTTATTTTCAACACATTGTTTTCCTAACCTAATACATAATGAGTTTTTATTTTCAACACATTGTTGTCCTAACCTAATACATAATGAGTTTTATTTTCAACACATTGTTGTTCTAGCCTAATACATAATGAGTTTTATTTCAACACATTGTTGTCCTAACCATCTTCTGTACGTTCACGTGTATCTTGTTACCAGTTGTATTTTGGGTTTTAATTAAACCAGGATTTAATCACAGTAGCTGCTTCGTGACAATAACAAAAGAACGAAGTTGAAGGAACGTTTCTTCTGGTTTTTTTTTACGTAAAGACAATGTTTTAATTTTGTTATGAAATATTGTTCTAAGATGACTAAAATGAAGTGTTCTGCATAAATTAAAAATTCATTTCGTACTTGTCTTTAAACGTGTTTACAAGTTTATATTTATTTTCATATCTTCAATTTGCCCTTTGATAGTGTTTGTTTGTTATTGTACACAAACATGCGCAAAGTGCTATCTCTTCTGTGCCCGCAGCGAGTATCGAGGCCCGAGTTTTAGTGTTATAAGCACTTAGACTTACCGCTGAGCAAATTCAATAAAAACTTGAAAGATGGAAGTAGCCAAAAAACAAACTTGAATCGTCAAATTTGAAATGGAATATTCAATAAATTTTTGTGCTTCGTATAAATATTACGCATTCGCTATCGTTACCGAAACCGTTTCGAAATCTTTGCTATACTTACCGGTAACAAATCGGTATATAGCTTGAAATCCTTTAGAACCCGAAGAAGTCTTATTTGTATGGAACTCTATGGTCATCCATGGTCCATTAGACATCAGTTTTGGAGGAACGGTTTTTCCACAGAAGTTTCTAATTTTGTCTTTCTGCCCATTAATCTTTACGAACGTCTCAACCACGTCCACTCCTTCGCAGCTACAAGCAGAAACAAATAAAATAACCAGAAGCTTACAGAAAACAAAGTTAATCCACTTTCTTTACACAATATCATGTAAATCCTGCATTTACAGTTAATTATTCTAAAATCTCTTTAGTCCAATATTTAACCAGAGGGTGGTGCCAGTTGCATGTTTTACCTTCTTTCCTCGGTAAATAAACGCCTCTCAGTGGCACAGCAGTATGTCTGCGGACTTACAATGCTAGAATCCGGGTTTCGATACCCGTGATGGGCAGAGCACAGATAGCTCATTGTGTAGCTTTGTGCTTAATTAGAAACAAACAAACAGTAAATAAACATCTCGTTTCGTTTTTTATTTAATTTCCCCAATTCTCCTGAAAATTGTACGGAATATACACTATGGTATGGGAAACCCAACAGTTATTGGCCAGTCCAAAACTAAAAAATAAAAAAAAATAAAAAAACGAGAGAAGGATATACGGTGATTTTGATGATTTTCTTTAGCGGTAGAAGGGTTATTTTTTTTTTTTTACTAAACTTTTCCTGAGGTTATGACGCTATTGTAATGCAATATGTATAAAGATTTCCTCAAAGCCAGTAGTTATCTGGAATTGTAATCATAGCCAGGAATTTTTTGGTCAAAACTACAAAAAAGCATCACGTTCAAAACTTACTTGCGTATATAAGGCAGGAACGTGCTCGATGTGTTACCAGTGCAGCAGACGTGGATGGCGACCCTGAAGGGATACCAGTTGCAGGAAAAGCAAACCGTAAAGGAGACCGCAGAAAATTTTCCATTGATGCTAATAAATATATCAAACGGCCAAAGAGAAGTACGCCTTCCTACAGATCGAGTTTGTTTGCTTGTTGTTGTTTTTATGTGGAGTAAAGCCACATTGGACTATCTGTTTTGTCCACTGTGGGGAATCGAACCTCGGATTTCGCCGTTGTAATTCCGTAAAATTATCGCTGTCCCACTGGGGGATTTCATCGGAAGACAGGTACGACTGGAGGGAATGAGAGGGGTTTAACTCTGGGGAGATAACAAACCACTACGACCACTATAGCCATAAAAAAAATCCAAGTATAGTGCTCACCACATTAAGACTTACAAATCCTTATGTTTTAATCAAAATTCTCAAGATTTCTGGACCTTATATGGAACCTACAGTGTAACCAAAATTGGCTCAACTGGCTCAGAGAATTTCCAAATGTTCAATGATTCTCTGTAAAGAGCTTCGAACGCATTGTAAATTCATGTTCGCATAAGATGAAAAATATGTCGTTACAAAACCAAGAACACCTAAGGCCTAAAAGGTTTTTTAAAAAAATATTTTTTCTTTACACAGCTGAATTATGCGTGGTATGACGTTTGCACGTGCAGTCCACGGAACCAACGTTTGAAATAATTCGTGTTTACTTAGTGCGCTTGTACGCAGCTGATGTTGTCAAGCTGCTTTTGTTGTATTAGCGCAAAGCTACACAGTTGATTATCAGCGTCTCGTCCAACGCGGGGAATCGAACCCCGAATTTTAGCGTGCAAGTCCCTAGTCTTACTGCTGACTCAACGAGGTACTGTTGGCAAGTTAATGGAAAAAAAAATTTCTAGGGTGAAATTGTAAACTGTAATGTGAGGGGATATGGATGTCTTAGAGGTCATCATGGGGGATTTTTCGTAACGCTTCAGAAAAAAAAGGAACCTAACTGTTCAGCGATTCTCTGGGGTTATAAGACTGAGTAAAGGAATTCTTTTAATATAGATATCTTTTAAGTTTGTAAGTTGATATTTGAATACACCTTGATGAGATTAGTTAACATTAAATATAACACATAAAATCTCCGAAATTTTAATGAATCAGGAAAACAATTTTATAACTAATTAATTAATTAATACTTAATCATTAACATCCATAAAATATTAATAATTTACAAAAGGCAGTTTGAATCTTATTACAGTCATGTCCGGAAAAATGAACAGATTTCCGGATAAATGAAATTCAAAAATGTAAGTTTGAAAAGTTAAACTCAGAGCATAAGAGTGATGAAAAATGTTAAACAATATTTTAATTTTGTTTCTATATAATCGCCCCCTAGTGGCCCAGCGGTATGTCTGCGTACTTACAACGCTAGAAACCGGGTTTCGATACCCCTGGTGGGCAGAGCACAAATAGCCCTTTGTGTAGCTTTGTGCTTAACTACAAACAAACAATTCTATATAATCCTGCATACAATGGGGTGTCACGGCCACCTGCTGGCAAAATTGTGTATTGTTGTCCTTTGGTAAATAAGTATACCAAAAAATACAGCAATGAAAAGTTTTAACATCGATCACATTGAACTCAAATGTAATATATTAATATTATTGAAATACCACTATGTAGGTTTTTGTCTTTGTTGTTTTTTTCGTAACTAATAATTTTAAATTAAGACAATTAAAAAATGTTTTGAAATCTTCTTTGTACTCGTTAGGATTAGAGTTTGTTGTTTTTAAGCCTAAATTAATTTATAACATCTTCCTTACAAGGTGCCCTATTTAAGGATTCTTTACCATTGTTACTTACTCTCTGCTAACTTTGCTGTGTAGAGGTTGGTGGAGATCAAAGTCGATGAAAATTATTTGGACTCTCTCCCGCCCTCTACCGGCGAAATGGTAAACACACTTGACCCCGCTGGGATAAGGTTCCGGGTAGTAAGGGCTATCGATGGTTCCGTTTTTAGAAAAAGCACTACTGATCCATCTATCACAGTGTACACCTGAGAAAAATAACGAAAATAACGTGTTATTAACTTTGAAAACAATAAATAATAGCAAACACAATCAGTAACCAGTTATGAAACAGACAGTTGTACAAACGAATATTTGACTTCAAATCTTCAAATAAACTTAATATAACAATAATTACATTTTTGGATAATAATATCGTTGGCACAGTAAAGTTCGAAATATTTAAAAAAAATAGAATTCATAAGTAAACTTAACTGACCAGAAAAGAATACCTGTCCAGCAAGACAAGGTATTGACATACCAGGAGACAACGCCTCAAATGAATACCTGTCCGGCAACATTAAATATTGACAAAGTTACGGACAACGCCTCAAATGAATACCTGTCTGGCAACATTAAATATTGACAAAGTTACGGACAACGCCTCAAATGAATACCTATCCGGCAACATTAAATATTAACAAAGTTACGGACAACGCCTTATATGAATACCTGTCCAGTAGAATTAAATATTGACAAAGGCAACTTTCGAGTAGCTTAACATATTAGATACTAGCTGGGGTACAGGTCCCCTTGAGACGGAAGTTATGTAATTGTAAAAAACGCCCAGAAAAACTGCAAAACTTAATATTTGTATGTACCCTTGAATTGACCTAATGAGCCCCCATACCAATTTTGATGAAGATCTATCCACACCCTACGAAGTGGTTACATGGACGTACAACAGACACTGTCTATATAGATATTACTACAACACACGTTGCTATTTAACTTCAGAGACGAGTAGGGGGCACAAATATTATGTTAATGAAGATAGAAATAACAAATTAAATGGTAAAAATATTAATACTTTAATCTAAATATCCAAGTTAAAAAAAAAGATAAATCTTCTACTAAACGTACCACGAGCCGTGCCTAACGTAACCCGACTTTAACAGACAGACAGATAAAAGAGAGACACAGTATCTTTTGTTGTGATTTATGTACAGTAACAAGAAACCATTAATTTTACCGTTACTTAATTTGGCAAGGATCTAAGTTGACTGGATATTTAGTAAATATCGGAAGTGCCGTCACACATTTAGTAAATATCGGAAGTGACGTCACACATTTAGTGAATATCGGAAGTGACGTGAAATATTTAGTAAATATCGGAAGTGGCGTCACATATTTAGTAGATATCGGAAGTGACGTGAAATATTTAGGTTTGTTTTGGTTTTGGTTTGAATTTCGCACAAATCTACACGTGAGCTAACTGAGCTGGCCGGCCCCAATGTAGCAGTGAAAGATTAGAAGGAAGACAGCTAGTCATCATCGCCCACCACCAACTCTTGGGCTAGTCTTTTACCAACGAACAATGGGAATTACCGTCACATTGTAACGCCCCCACGGCTGAAAGGGCGAGCATATTTGGTGGGACGGGGAGTCGAACCCTCAGATTGCGAGTCGAGCACCCTAACCATCTGGCCATGCCAGGCAACATATTTCGGTACCACGAACTTTATTCTCAAAATTTCGAGTTCTTAAGACTAGGTTAAGCCTGTTAATAACACCACAAAATGTATTATATCCTCAAGACTGAGTTAAGCCCGTTAATAACACCACAAAATGTATTCTATCCTCAAGACTAGGTTAAGCATAAAAACAGTAGAACATAGACAGCATAATAACAGCAAAACATAGACAGCATAAAAACAGTGGAACATAGACAGCATAATAACAGCAAAACATGGACAGCATAAAAACAGCAAAACATAAAGAGCATAAAAACAGTAAAATATAGACAGCATAAAAACAGCAGAACATAGCATAAAAACAGCAAAACATAGAGAGCATAAAAAGAGCAAGACACAGACAGCATAAAAACAGCAAAACATAGACAGCATAAAAACAGCATAACATGGACAGCATAAAAAGAGCAAGACATAGACAGACTTCCAGTCGACATAGAAATACATCGGTAATAAGGAAGATGAGAGGCACACCTTTATGTTGAATTCAGATTAAGAATAAAAATTATCTATGTATATACGTGTTTCTAATCTTCCTAACAGTATCGCTAATGAGGCCCTTAGGCTATAAACGTTCACAATCACGTTTTTATACGTTCCAAAAGAGTAAAAAAAAATACATTATCATGAGACATTATTGATTTAAGAACCATCAGGCCTAAGACGAGGAAATAGATGTTACTTAATTCTAACTCAATCTTTGTCTGTTTGCGTATCTTCTGTTAAGACTACTCTCTACAGAATGTTTGTCCTTTGGAAGGTTTGAAACTACGATCATATTTTAGATTTAACCTTCTGTAAATATCTCTGTAACTAGAAGAATTAGAGTCTGTATTTGTGTTTTGGTCTGAACAACACCTTTTTTTTATGCTACTCAGGAACTATAGTACTAAATGACTAGGTCAGCAATTTCTATATATGTTTCAGGTGTAGCCATTCCTAATTTAGTGGCAGGATTTATAACAATCCCAAACTAAAATGTGAGTTTTTTCAGCAGCATCTACCGGCTCGAACCTTGGATAATTCAATCTTCAGCCCGGGAAACTAACCCTTAGAACACAAAAAGTACGAATTAGAAGAATTTTAGTTTGTTTTATTCAAGTTGAAAAACAGAGGAATAAGCAGTGAATAAAATATAATACAATAATACATAAAAAAATGAAAATAATTATAACTGACTTCAGCATGAGTCAATGCTAACAGACCTCTTATAGAGAAATATCAGATCCTGCGGCAACCAATACTCTCTAATGATCCTAGGCCAGAAAATAGTAACTTAGTAATTGTTGGTATTACATAAATCTTTAGGCTAAGTGAAAATATTAAGCAAAACTATAAAATACCTCTCTTCGGTATAAAAAAAATGTCAGTTTTCCTCACTCGAGAGAACATAAATTGAGGATCGATTTTTTGAAAATCAGCGTGAAAAAAATAAAGCATTTTAGGTTCTCTGTTAGTGATGAAACACAAATAGCCCTTTGTGCTTAACAACCAACCAATAAAAAACAACAACAAACACACAAGGAACTACAATTAAAAAAGCTGTCGTAAGTCGTAAAACAAAGTATATGAATAAAGAAAAAAATTAGGAAAATCAAAACCTTTTTAATACAAAGTTCCATTAATTTTTGATACATTGTTTGTTTGTTTGTTTGTTTGTGAATTTCGCGCAAAGCTACACGAGAGCTATCTGCGCTAGCCGTCCCTAATTTAGCAGTGTAAGACTAGAGGGAAGGCAGCTAGTCATCACCACCCACAGCCAACTCTTGGACTACT
>NW_013667471.1:169586-170730 GCF_000517525.1 Limulus polyphemus
AGTAGTCCAAGAGTTGGCTGTGGGTGGTGATGACTAGCTGCCTTCCCTCTAGTCTTACACTGCTAAATTAGGGACGGCTAGCGCAGATAGCTCTCGTGTAGCTTTGCGCGAAATTCAAAACAAACCAAATCTCCTAATGGATCCTCACCCCCTCCTCAGAAAAGGCTTTGATTTCAATACTCTGACATTTATTTATTTCTCTTGGCAAAGGTATTCTTTAAATATCGTTTTTTTTAGTACATAAGAGTATTTTGTTATTTTCTTATCAGTGTATCTTCGACAAGATTTACTGATTATTCTGTGAGAAAGGTTTCATCTGTCCTTTTCTGATAAATACATAATAATCATCAAATTAAAGCTGTACGTAAGTTTTGGCGGTAAAACTGTCTTTGAATAGCTGTTTTGTTCATGTTTTTAAATTTATTTGTTTGAAGTTTAAGCACAAAGCTACACATTGGGCTATCTGTGCTCTGTCTACCATAGGTATCGAAACCCAGTTTCTAGCGTTGTGAGTCTCCAGACATACCGCTGTGCCACTGGGGGGGGGGGGAGAGCTCCAGTTTAAATAAGTATACCTATCTATGTATTTCTCTAGTATATTTCTTGATGTAGTGATGAAAATAAAACGTTATTTCAAGTGATGTTTGGGAAAACATCTCTTTTGTACTTGAACTCCCGATTTTCCAAGAAATTGGCTTTCATTATGTGTAGCGTTTGGTGTTAAGTGTTAGAATAAGTAGTTTTAGTATTGAGGTGTTTAGTGTTGGAATCAGTAGTTTTAGTATTGAGGTGTTTAGTGTTGGAATCAGTAGTTTTAGTATTGAGGTGTTTAGTGTTAGAATCAACAGTGTTGTTCGTTGACTTTATCTATGAGATGTTAAGTGTTAGAATAAGTAGTTTTAGTATTGAGGTGTTTAGTGTTAGAATTAGCACTGTTTGTTGTTCCTTGACTTTATCTATGAAATGTTTAGTGTTAGACTTAGCACTGTTTGTTGTTCATTGACTTTATCTATGAGATGTTTAGTGTTAGAATTAGCACTGTTTGTTGTTCATTGACTTTATCTATGAGGTGTTTAGTGTTAGAATTAGCACTGTTTGTTGTTCATTGACTTTATCTATGAAATGTTTAGTGTTAGAATTAGCA
>NW_013667471.1:170920-175469 GCF_000517525.1 Limulus polyphemus
CTAGAGCAGATAGCTCTCGTGCAGCTTTGCGCGAAATTCAAAACAAACTGTACTCAGTTTTTTTTCTAGAACCACAATGGAAATCTATGTATTTTTTATTAACCAATAGTGTGGTCGTATCGTTCTATTTCTTCTTTCACCACAGGAAACTATGTAGAAAAATTGAATAGCCAGTGAAACTCCACTAGCTTTTGAGCTAAGCCTAACGAGTTGAATACATTTTACTATTCCCAACATGATGATCACTTTCTTATTTAAAAACTGGAAATGATGTTTGTAGGAAAATATCATAACTAATGTTTGAGCTAAGCCTAACGAGTTGAATACATTTTCCTATTCCCAACATGATGATCACTTTCTTATTTAAAGACTGGAAACGATGTTTGTAGGAAAATATCATAACTAATGTTTGAGCTAAGCCTAACGAGTTGAATACATTTTCCTATTCCCAACATGATGATTACTTTAAAAACTCCAATATCTCAAATAAACCTTTTCTATTAAATAACAAACGTTTTATTAAGAAACTTTCCAACTCTTAAAAAATGATTCAATCTGCATAGTTTGGTAGAAATATCTGCGGTGAATATTGTGTATTTCTTGATTCTCTAGAAAAATCAATCAGCTTTTTTTTTTATAGAGGAGTTATATTTCGTTTCTATAAGATCCAGAGATTCCTAATTGTGCAGCATTCATATATACCCTAAAGACCAGTTTTTTTTGTTGTTTTTTGAAGAACTTATGTCATTAAATCAAGGAGTTTGATATTTTAATATATAAACATTACCGACAAATTCTTCCTGCATTCATGATTTTTTCCAAATAATTCGTTTGTGTAAAGACAATTTACACAGATCGTTTAGAGTCAGTGCTTAAGGATTACCGCCAACGCTGTCATTTCACTTAAGCCTAGTCGTCTAAAGTCAGTGTTTCTTTTGTTGTGTATTCTTGCTTAGGACAAGTATCTTCCAGAATAATCAATCCAGTAGACAAATGCAGTCAGTTCTAATTCCAACTAATCCCTTCCCAATGAAACGTTCGAACGAATTCATAAATTCTGGAAAGGCCCTGCTTCTTCTTTTTTGCACCTGATCCCAACTGAGACATCAAAAAATTACGAACACCTAAAATGAAATATCTTTGAAATGCTTTGTAGTCATTAGTGAGGAGAGCCTAACAAATCACTCTGCTTTAATACCCAGAAAAATATTGTTGAAATATTTGGTCTTTCTTCTGATCCTTTAATCTGTGAACTTGATGTTGTTCTGTTAACAAGGATCTGGACACAATGAAACAGAGTTAAATGGGATCCTATCTCTTCTTTTTTTGACGAGTATGGTTTATATAACATATAATTTCTTTCTGAGCTACAGTAAAATTCATATAGAGAGGTTTTTGTACAACTGAGGCATGTGAACATATTATAGAGTTTCAAGTAGGCTTAACTCAAATTAGGCCTACTTTGCAGTTGGTGAAGGGAAATATATCTCCCATAGTGGATTCAGTATTTCTTAGTACTAGAGTAGAATGAGGAAGTCATTGTAGGAAGTCATTGTCCTTAATTAACTTCCGTAAACGTGGCTGTGAATAATATTTTCAAAAGTTCTTGAAGAAGTTGAATCAAATTTAACGGAAAACTAATTTCTTTCAAGTTTCAGTTTATCTATAGTTGGTAATGATGTAATAAAATGACTGTCACAGACAAATGAAAAAGCAAGTAAAGATGATACCTATCATGATGCAACCATAATCTAATATGTTCGCCATATAATATGTGTAACAGTGTTATATGCTTTACTAAATTCTGGGTAACTAGACAATTAACAATAACCTTTTTCTTGTTTTTAATTCTGGTTCCCCTGAAAAAACAAACATGAAGAAAAGCTTTTTTATACCGTTCGGTGGATTATTTTTTTAATTAGCCAACTAGAAATGAAAGTACACCATTTTTTCAGTCATATATAAATTTCTTTGTGACTGGTGGTTTGCAAGGAACTGTAAAGAATGTGATGGATAGTACAAATAAAAAGGCTTAACTGTAGCTAAGCCTAATCTCTGTCTTCATTCACAAAAGTTGGCTTAAACAGTACAAATCATCTAATAAAAGGCCTCCGGTAGCCTTGCGCTAAACAACAAATAAACAAGCAGACCCGTTTCCTGCGTAAGGCAGAAGTTTGAACTTTATATTCTACTAATGTATTCTGTTGCTAATGGTGACAGTATCTACGTGGATTAGATAAACCCAAACAAGTGTTGCCTTCCGAAAAACCACTAGAATAACGAACTCACATCTTCTGTGAAAACACCTGAAGCCTGGTTAGTGCAAATTTAGATTTTTTGTTATCAGAAGTTAATGTAGTTTTGCGTTGTTTGACTTCTGTAGATGTGTGTGTGTGACTCTTTTCCATTTTAGAAAAAAAAAGGAGAAAAGAAATGAAGTATTAATCATTTCATCACCAGAGGTAGTTCAGAAAAGAAAGTTCCCTTGTCTCTCTAGTATTTCGTATCTTAAATAGGGCTAAATAGGATTTTTTATTCATCGTCGAATGCGCCCTTAAACATACATCAATTAATTAATGAATCAACAAAATAAGTATCTCATCTATATTTTTTTATCTCATGAGTTTTGATCTGCACTTTCCTTCGTCTGTAAAATAAAATAGGCTTAAATGACGTAAACTGCAGTTTCCTTCGTCTGCGCCCACAGTGGCACAGCGCATGTCTACGGACTTACAACGCTAGAAACCGGGTTTCGATACCCGTGGTGGGCAGAGCACAGATAGCCCATTGTGTAGCTTTGTGCTTAATTACAAACAAACAAACAAAACCTTCGTCTGTAAAATAAAATAGGCTTAAATGACGTAAACTGCAGTTTCCTTCTTAGAGCTATTTTATCAGTATATGCTCTTCGTATTAATTCCATTACATCGAGTTGAGCAACTTGAAAAACTAATACTAAACAGGGATACAAAAAATATATCAAACCACACATTACTGTAATATACCACATCTAATTAATAATCTATTGTCTTCATAATAAATACGAGCACGCTCATTCGTTAATTTAACGGGAGAAAAAAATTAAAAACACTATCTTAGAATAATTTTTGTCTTTTGAAACCATAAAAGAATCTTGTTAAAAGGACTAGTTGAATGCGGGTGTTATTTTGTTTCCACATTCCCATTACGACTTGAGATTAGAAGTTTGTGTAAAAAAGTAGGATTTCAGGGCTATCTTTTGTCCCCCCCCCCCACAAGTCACTGACCAATAAGCTTTTCATATCAGAATTCATCAGTTGGGCTGGACGATGATTCTATGCATTTTAATGGTATACCCACATATACATTTAAGATATGCATTTAAACCTAATTGTCGCTTAAGGTTTATTGTTGTTGTTTTTTTTAGAGTTGAGGACCAAATTCCAGCTTTGCAGTCATCATATTTAGTTTATAAATTTACTCGTCTTTGCTATCAACAGGACTATATTAGTTCTACTAAAATATAACTGTTAACTCGAAAGAAGGAACGCGCTAACCATAGTTCCCCCTCTAAGTCAAACTAGCACGTGAACATGGCTTAAGAGAACATGACGTTGTCGTTCTTTCTAATTGGTTTAAGATCTTAGCAAGAGTCACTGATAAACAGTGAATAAAAGAAAGCTTGCTGACTCACCAGCCGAGGCCTATTAGTGTAGTTGGAACATTTAGGAAGCTATTTTTGGAAGCAGTAAGTGAATACATTCATATTTACCAACACGTGTGTCTGAACACACAAATATGGATAATGCTACATTTGGTTTTACTGGAACACTTCTTGAAACTTTAAAACAACTTCTAGCCAAATCAGGTTTGAACCAATGAGCTCAAGCATCGGCCTGTTTCAAAGCTATATGTCGTAACATCACCCATTCGAACCATTAGGCTTAGCTCAAACATTAGTTATGATATTTTCCTACAATCATCGTTTCCAGTCTTTAAATAAGAGTGATCATCATGCTGGGAATAGGAAAATGTATTCAACTCGTTAGGCTTAGCTCAAACATTAGTTATGATATTTTCCTACAAACATCGTTTCCAGTCTTTAAATAAGGGTTTTGATTTATTAAAGTGAATTCAAGTTTACTAGAAATCCAATCTCCTTTTCGACACGATCGTTTCGTTTTGACGTTCTCTAACATTGTTTACACGGTTCTTTTCGTGTTATAATGTTTACGTTTTTCAGGCAGGACTCGCGTAGGAACATAACCACTACGAACATAACGATCCTGTAGGAACATAACGATCCTGTTCTACTTCAATTACACCTTCACAACATTTAGTACTGCTAATTCTAACACTAAACATCTCATAAATAAAGTCAATGAACAACATTTAGTACTGCTAATTCTAACACTAAACATTTCATAGATAAAGTCAATGAACAACAAACAGTGCTAATTCTAACACTAAACATCTCATAGATAAAGTCAATGAACAACATTTAGTACTGCTAATTCTAACACTAAACATTTCATAGATAAAGTCAATGAACAACAAACAGTGCTAATTC
>NW_013667471.1:175962-179184 GCF_000517525.1 Limulus polyphemus
AGTGGGATTGACCGTCACATTATAACGCCCCCACGGCTGAAAGGTCTAGCATGTTTGGTGGGACGGGGATTCGAACCCACGACCCTCAGATTACGAGTCGAGCGCACTAACCACCTGGCCATGCCGGGCCTCCTGAAGTACAGAACGCATTTAGCGAGCTTGGGTACTTTTCAGGACATTAGGCTTAGCCCAAACACTAAGGTATTGGAGTTTCACTGATTATTTTATTTTTCTACAAGTATGATTTCCTGTGACGAAAGAAGAACGAGAATGACGAGAAATTACGTTTGGTCAATAATCATTTATAGATTACTACTGTGGTTCGAGAAAAAACTATCAAACTAAGAACGAAATGGTTTTAGTGTACTTACGTGGTTTACCATTGACTGCTAAGATCAAACCGTTGTTCTGTGGTTCTGAAAAAACATAAAGTGGATATAAAATCATACGAATAAAACAAAAACTTCTTATCTCCTAATTTTTCAATAATGAAACCAAATGAAACGGTTAATGCTTATTTTATTCATCACTTTGAAAGCCAGGCTTTTGACTAAAAATCTGACACGGTTATATGCTTTTATTTATGTATATTGATAATATTGATCGCCAGGTTGATGTTTAGTTTCGCTCAAAGTACAAAGCTCGCCCCGATTGTAATTCAGTGTTAATCGAAGATAAATTAGTTTATTACAAATCTTAGATTGAAAAAAAAACGTTTTGCTGCTGGATATAGGTAACACAATGTCTCTTGGCTATCTTGTATTGAAGTTAATTGTTTTACAATAAAATCTATAAAATCTAGAAATTAATATTTAATTTTATTCTGTAGTTTAAAAAGATTTTTCTTGGATAACCAACCTCTGGTGGAATCGTTTTTAATCCAACAAATATTCCAAACAAAAAAAGTGCTTTTCTCGTATAGGGGACGTTGAAATAGGCTTCAGAAGATTAGCAGACGATGCAAAGGTGTACTTTAGGCATTTAAAAAAAACGAACAGACTTACAAAGAGAAAGATATCTAGACTAACCCATATACAAGTAGATGGATAGATAAAGAAAAAAGAAACAGATAAATAACAGATAGATAGATAGATACTTTTTGTTGTATGCTCCTTAATAAAGATTATAAAAGGGGAAGATAGATAGAACCAAGAAAAATCCATTTTCAAATTCCATATTTATTGGTGAATAAAAACTGCTGCGTTATAACGTTTTATAGATTTTAAAAGTACTTCCCTTCCTTTGTGTGTAGTTTTCGTTCGCTGTTTTAACTTTTACGTTGCTTAGAGATTGCGAGTAAGCACAGTGAGTCGGAAGTAAGTATTTCAACCAATATCAAAAAAAGAAGGCTTAGCTTGACGTTCTGGGAAAGGAAACTTAGTAATAGGCCTCTTGAGTTTCTCTGTGTATTGAAATACATATATATATATTGAAAGCATGCATTTCATGGTTTATGTTATTAATGTTTAGCATAAACAAAATGTCGTGTTCGTTTTTTTATTAACAATTGAAACTTATGAAAATACTGGCATCCAAAATGCTGTTCCCAAAACGAGCTGAATTTGTTCTGAAAGTAGAGGTTGGGTATGCTGACAGGTGGCATTGGAAGCTAGAGACTGGACATACCGCTAGGTGACAGTGGAAGCTAGAGACTGGACATACCGCTAGGTGGACACTAGAAGTTAGAGACTGGACATAACGCTAGGTGACAGTGGAAGCTAGAGACTGGACATACTGCTAGGTGACACTAGAAGCTAGAGACTGGACATACTGCTAGGTGACACTAGAAGTTAGAGACTGGACATAACGCTAGGTGACAGTGGAAGCTAGAGACTGGACATACCGCTAGATGACAGTGGAAGCTAGAGACTAGACATACCTCTAGGTGGCACTAGAAGTTAGAGACTGGACATACTACTAGGTGACAGTGGAAGCTAGAGACTGGACATACTGCTAGGTGACAGTGGAAGCTAGAGACTGGACGTACCGCTAGGTGACAGTGAAAGTTAGAGATTGAACATACCGCTAGGTGACAGTAAGAACTATAAGCTGGATATGCTACCAGGTGACACTAGAATCTATAGAGTGGATATGTTGACAGATAACAAGTCCATCCTCTAGCATCCATGTGCTGAATTTGGTTGTGAGGAAGTCCATATCTTGAAACGTTTTTGGTGTGTGTGAAAATACTTTCATTTATTTATCAGGAGGTTAATAAAATTTGAGGAAACCGTGAATCCTGTAATATACCATTAATTTATTTATCAGAGAGTTAATAAAATTTGAGGAAACCGTGAATCCTGTAATATACCATTCGTTTATTTATCAGGGAGTTAATAAAATTTGAAGAAACCGTGAATCCTGTAATATACCATTCGTTTATTTATCAGGGAGTTAATACAATTTGAGGAAACCGTGAATCCTGTAATATACCATTAATTTCTTAGGTCACTAACGAGGGTGTTTGGGAATCTTAAGTTAATAATATCCTAAATACTATTGAAAATGTTTATTTCATCACCTGTAGACGGAATGTTTAATCCCGTGTTCAGATGCTCTTCATAGAATTGGAAAACTGCTTTAAAACCTTGTCCAGGAACTCGGCTCTGGCTATTAAACTCTATATAGAGATCTGGTCCAGTGGAAACAAACTCCACAAAATCGTGGTAGTTACAGAGTTCTCCAATAACAGGGCTGCTGACATCTTTTCCATCGTGCACTATGACTTTATCCGCGCTCTTTAGACAGCTACAAAAATATGATTATAAAAGGTAGATACGTCTTTGTTCAGTTATTTAGTTAAGAAAAAAAAAGCCGATAATAAACGTACAATTTAACTTAAAAATATGAGATAACAACTTGAAATTAGGAGAGAAATAGGATTTTATTTTGGCTCTAGTGGCATTTCTCTATCTAAATTCTGTAACTCAAAAAATGCGTATTTAAGCTAAGCCTATTTCTTCTGAATATTTTATACATTTCTCAAATATTTGCTTTGTACACAAATTTCTACGTCATTCTGAGTCTACGTAAGAACTGAATTTTCTTCTCAAAATATATTTGGTTCTTATTAAAACACTTTGTCGAATTTATTTATTTAATATAGGGTGCGCTACTTCAATTTTATTTGTTATTGCTAAACATACAACAGGTTTAAAACGAGAACTCGATCCTCTCCTCTTAAATAAAGTATTTTCGCGCCAAAACGTCCGCAAACGATCA
>NW_013667471.1:180184-184989 GCF_000517525.1 Limulus polyphemus
GCGCGAAATTCACAAAACAAACAAACATCTAATAAAAGCAAAAGACCGCCCTCTGACGTATTATTCATCCGATTCATTTGCACATAATTATTACCAGAAATAATGTTTCTATTTTCAGACAAACCCCCGTTATTTCATATTATAATTTCATCTTAGATAAAAAATGAGAGAGAAATACATTACCTCAAGTCTTCCCGTTGAAAGCGGACTTTTTCAAAGTTGACGTTAATTCTTTCATTGTATCTCCCCATAAAGTGGTAGGCACACTTGGCATTCTGGGGGTAAGTGCTGGGGTAAAGAGGTGAGTAAAAGTGTCCTTTATTGTAGGACTTGTTACCCCTGTAGAACTGGTAGTCACATTTGGTACCGTACAAAGGATCTCCGTCCGTGAGGAACAAACCTGGAATCGAGACCGAAACGGACACTAAATTATATGAATAAACTTAGAATTCAAACCGAAACAGGTTCTAAGTGTTATGAACAAACTTAAAATTGTATCCGAAACGGACACTAAGAAGTCTATGAACAAATTTAGAATTGGAACCGAAACGGACCCTAAGTTACATGAACAAGCTTAGAATTAAAACCGAAACAGGTTCTAAGTGTTATGAACAAACTTAAAATTGAATCCGAAACGGACACTAAAAAGTCTATGAACAAATTTAGAAATGGAACCGAAACGGACACTAAGTTACATGAACAAGCTTAGAATGGTTAAATTAACTGGTTATTTTACCAGTTATAGTTAGATAAACTGGTTATCTTACCAGTTATGGTTAGATAAACTGGTTATTTTTAACATTTATGTTTAAATAAACTGGTTATTTTACTAGTTATAGTTAGATAAACTGGTTATCTTACCAGATATGGTTAGATAAACTGGTTATTTTACTAGTTATAGTTAGATTAACTGGTTATTTTACCTGTTGTAGTTAGATATACTGCTTGTTTTTACCAGTTATGGTTAGATAAACTGGTTATTCTTCCAGTTAGCTTTATATAAGATTATTTCAACCATCACTTCTGGTTTGACTGTCGACTCCTGTTTGGTTTACTTAAGGAAAGGGTTTAAGTTGACAAGGAAAGTCTAGAAACGAGTAATGTTCTATACACGTTGTTTCTTAACGAAGTTCTCATCTTTTAAAGAAAAGATTCATTTTAACACTTTCAGTTAACAGTTAACAGAATTGTCAGTTTTAGCTGCTGTTTGTACCATTATCTTAAGGGACCAATAATAAGATACATTACATGTATAATAACGGTTTTTATACAGCATTAGAGAATTTTGGAGGGAAGTGGGGGTAGTTGTCGAAAGAACGATACCTGAATGTGTTTAGAAATCTTAAGTGTGACATCACCAGCCACCTACGTTTTTTTAGAAAGCGATACGTCCCTCTGAATCCAGTGTTGTTTCCTTGTTTCCAGTCACTGTGGAATTCAATGATAAGAGCTTGGCTGGAGGAGTAGTACGTCTGGACAATGTCCGTTACCTTACCGCACAGAATCACGTTTTCTGGTGTTCTGTGGTCCACAGCTGCCTCTTCTAAGTGAAGAAACAAGCTCACGTAGTCTCCCAGGCGACACCTGGAGGTGAAGTCAAAGCCACATTTTACCAGTCACACACTTCGACAAGTCCAAATGAATACTCTTCAAAAACAAACAAACAATATTTTTACATTTAACTCATTAGAACCTTTGTTACATCAAAATTATTGTTTAGAAAAATGTTATTAAACCAAACAAACAATATTTTTACATTTCACTCATTAGAACCTTTGTTAAATTTCAGGTAATGAAAACAAAAAAAAAAAACGTAGTAAAGATTCCAGATCGTTTCTTCTGGCAAGTAGCAGCGTTTACGAGCTATGCTTTTTAACCAATTTTTAGACTTAGAGGTTTCTACTAACTTCGTATAGCCTTGTTCGGAAATTAAAATACATATATTAGTCTCTATTAACTCCACTTGCAGTTTGCATTGACGTATTTGTTAATATAAAAGCCTTACTATTACCTCGCCCCCTCTCCCCGGTGGTTAAGCTGTAAGTGTGGGGTCTTATAACCCTAAAATTTCAGTTTCGATAACCGTGGTTGGCAGAGCTCAACAAAAACAAATTATTCACTAATTTTTAAACGTTCACTACCCATGAGATCCACGTACTGCATCACATTGACTAAATCCAACACGTACATACACAGTGGCTCAGCGACGAATTTGAAGGCTTACAACGCTAAAAATAAACTAACAAATAAGCGTTAGAATTTTACACAATAGGTTATATGTGCTATGCCCATCACCGGTATCGAAACTAGCTTTTTAGAGTTATAAGCTTTCGGGCTTACTGCCGAGTCACTAGCGGGCATCTGAAATATGCGAACAGGTCGTTTTGTATAGTTTTAGAGAGGGTGATTTACGTAAATAAAAGGTCTATGTTGAGAGACCTGTTCATAAATTTTGCTTTTTTTTTATTGATTCAGCGACTCATTGGCTTGAACTTCAGGTTAGAAGTTCCATAGAAAGTTTTCCTAACTAAACGTGAACTTAAGAACAGTGTCTAAAAGATGTGTTTGTCACCACAATCTCTGCCTTAAGTAACCGTAACTATGACAACTTCCTCTTCATTGCCTTAAGTAACCGTAACTATGACAACTTCCTCTTCATTGACAATACTTCTAGGTATCTGCTGCCTAATGTCGTTCTGGATACCAGAATCTCTTCCTGATTTGGTAGTGGATAATTCAGTCTGAACCATTTTAAACTTCCCCCCAGAACCTCCCTTTAGAATTTAGTTTTACGATGGCCGATTCACGTTCAAGCTCCTGCATCCTCCCAGATATTCGTGTTTCGAATACTGGTGCCACGAAGAAAAAGCTCCCCGCACTTTTCGGCCGTGGATGTCCAATTGTTGAAATTCCGCTGTTTGTTCAGCGGCGGATGGTGTTGACTAGCTGCTTTTCTTCTAGTCAATCACTTCAAAAATTAGGGACGGCCATGCAGTGAAGCCATTGTGTAGCTTTGTGCAAATATTCTAAAAAACATATAAACGAATAATCTTGGATATAAAGAGCAGCACTTTGATGAAATAACTAAAACTATGTTGTCGTAATGTCTCAAACTGAAGTATCTGTGTCGTCTTATATATATATATGTGTGTTATTTAAATGAAACTTTTTTTTAAATTCGCCTTAGGGTTTGATTTCTTTATTACAAAAAATACCGGCACTGTTGTATGTGTTCTTTCAGACTTTGAGCCTAAAGATTTAATTATAAACTGCGCTTTAAACATCAAACACAAAACTATTTAAGTATAAAAAAAAATGAGGAGACAAGTAAACTCTGCTTATGACTCTTGTATCTTCTTCGTATCTAATTCCAGTCTTATGAATATTATTTATCTTACACGTTTAACAAACGATGTTTTTTTTATTGTTTTCTGTTAAACGCCAGGGGTATCGAAACCTGATTTTTAGCGTCGTAAAACTGCAGACATTTGACCTACTGGAGGATTCAGCAAGCGAGATTACGAAGACCTTAAGCTTTTTAAATGTTAGCTTGACTCGCGATTATTTTGTTGTAAATCTCAGCTGTGCTGTGCTTATCACACGTATCGGATCCGATTTATAGCAGTGTGAGCTCTCAGACTTAGTTTTAAACTAAAACTACACAAGTGCTTTGAAATTTTGATTAACATCCTCTAGTATTAGAAAGTACCGCTACATTCTAAGTTTTTAAAATAAGTTAGAAAAAAATCTTATTGTTGTTCATAAACACCTCAGCAACAGCCTTGTTTCTCGATTGTACAATACACAAAAACTTGTTCAGACTTGTTTCTCGATTGTACAATACACAAAAACTTGTTCAGACTTGTTTCTCGATTGCACAATACACAAAAAACTTGTTCGGACTTGTTTCTCGATTGTACAATACACAAAAAACTTGTTCAGACTTGTTTCTCGATTGTACAATATACAAAAACTTGTTCAGACTTGTTTCTCGATTGTACAATACACAAAAACATGTTCAGACTTGTTTCTCGATTGTACAATACAGTTTATAGGGATGTAGATTGGAGTACAAAAACATGTTTAGACTTCTTATACAAAGTCTTGTTTATATCTGTTGCCATGCTTACTCTAGCTCGGACTTCTGGACGTCGAACTCGTCAAAGGTGACCTCCACGATCTCACCTTCTGGAGCTTGGAAGGTGTACAGTACGCAGTTTATGCTGTCCTCGTACGGTATTGGCCAGTTTGGTGACGTAAACACACCGTAGTCTTTTCCGAACGTACTGTCGTAGAAGACACATTGGCAGCCTGTAAATAAAAACAAGATTTTTATAAACTATTAGTAAATGATACACAGTTTGGTGACGTCATCAATTTTTATTAGTCGAATGTTCGACGTTTCCGGTACACAATCAAACTTCATGAGGGAAGCTTGACTCTATAGCTTCACGAGGGAAACTTAACTCTATAGCTTCATGAGGGAAGCTTGATTCTCTAGCTTCAGGGGGAAGCTTGACTCTATAGCTTCACGAGGGAAGCTTGACTCTATAGCTTCATGAGGGAAGCTTGACTCTATAGCTTCACGAGGGAAGCTTGACTCTATAGCTTCATGAGGGAAGCTTGATTCTATAGCTTCATGAGGGAAGCTTGACTCTATAGCTTCACGAGGGAAGCTTGACTCTATAGCTTCATGAGGGAAGCTTGATTCTCTAGCTTCATGAGGGAAGCTTGACTCTATAGCTTCACGAGGGAAGCTTGACTCTATAGCTTCACGAGGGAAGCTTGACTCTATAGCTTCATGA
>NW_013667471.1:185801-186754 GCF_000517525.1 Limulus polyphemus
GAAGAGGGGGTCGTAAACGCAGTTCTCGAGAGACTTTAGGACAGATTCTAGTTAAATTGAAGAGGGGTCGTAAACGCAGTTCTCGAGAGACTTTAGGACAGATTCTAGTTAAATTGAAGAGGGGTCGTAAACGCAGTTCTCGAGAGACTTTAGGACAGATTCTAGTTAAATTGAAGAGGGATCGTAAACGTTGTTCTCGAGAGACGTTTTATGTGCTAATGTCAGTCTGTTGAGTCTATAGCTTTAGTTATATTTATGATCTGGGGATGAAATTATTTATTTAAAGATGTGAAACACGTACACATGTACTGTAATATAAACAAGACCTCTAATTATTACATTGTACTGGTTTGTTTATGGAACGAAAATTGAGTTTTCAGATATTTTTTCAAACATTCGGGTGCGAAAAATAACCTAATGTCAGAAGAAGAGCACGTAATACACATTTTAAACAACGAATTTCGTCTCGTGTTCACGTTCGCGAGGGTAGTTTTCCCACGTCTCCAACTTCTACTGGCATCAGGATATTGAAGACAAGATGAAAGCTTTAAAGTTTTAGTGGGTTTTGTTGTTCTTTTATAATTCCCAGAACACGCAGATCAGCACTAACTTTAAATCAGGAGACCCTACTCGCTGGAAACTACTGTTTCAACACCTGTAAGTTACGTTCGCTGTATAACAGGTATGCTGGACAGGAAAAACATAAACATGGTTCCTCGCAAACTATTTGAAACTATTACCGTAACGCAGCGAATTTCACACACACACACACACACACAGATGAAAAACAAAATAAAGCATAAAATGTGAAGTTGATAAAATAAATTTTGTAAGATAAAAATATTTAACCTGGTTAGTTCTTTCCTTGGTTTGGTTTTGTTTTTGTATTTCGAGCAAAGTTCCACGAGGGCTTACTGCTTGAGCCGTCCCTAATTTAGCAGTGTAAGACTAGA
>NW_013667471.1:186764-191813 GCF_000517525.1 Limulus polyphemus
CTAGTTTTTTTCCTTGAGAACTTTTCGATCGAACGTTCTTTTTTAAGCCAGAAACAAATCTGTGTATTAATGACGTCAGAATGTTCTGAAAGGAATATATTCAATAAAACTCATACTTATTAGAAGGTCGTAAGTCATGTCACATTAGGTCACAAGAAGCATGTAAGAAACAAATATGGTGAACGGTTCCTTACAACCACGTGGATATAAAAACTCAGTCTCAGTTTTCTTTTAAATTGTTTTAAATACTTAGGTTGATATCAAGGAGAAACGTGTGATTCATGTTACTAGGTTGAAACAAGTCTCATAATTTGATGTTTCTACCCACTAGCCTCTTTAGATTCTTTCTTAAACTAAGCAGTCGATTCGTTTAGAAGCTTTTCGTGCTTAAACTGTCACAGATATCTAAGTGAAAAGTTTACTCGCACAATCTGGATGTTGACTTCAAAAATTAAAGATATTTATTCCAGATAATAAGGGCTAGAACACGAACGGGACGATGTTATGTATGTTTGCTTTCTTTTTGATGTTATTTCAAATAAAAACTGGATTATATCTGAGGTATTTCAACGAAATAATTGTGGATTCAGCAGAAAGTTATTCGAAAATTTTTCCAGCGTTTCCGAAAGTGTGGGATGCGCTCCAAATGGATGCAAATGGAGGTGAGGGGGAGCGAACGATTACGGTAGAATTCATAGTGCAATAAATACAAAATTAAACGTTTTAATATATCTTTATTAGTGAAAATAATTGATACAACGCATAAAACATTTTAATGTTGTACATCCTTCTATTATATCTCGTCAGTTATCGGTTAGAAATTACTAGCCCAAGGGGGGGGGGGTGATGTTGAATAATTACCGTCCCTGTAAGCTGTTAGAGCTCATCATGAGATAAAAAATTTATATAACTAGCCTTTATGATATTTCAAAAAAAAATCGTCAAATAACAGTCTGGACTTAAGAGGCTACCAAGCTCATTCAAGAGTTCACCATCTTTTAGTTAGGCCTAATTAGTTTGAAACTTTAAAGTGAGTAAATTATTTAAATGTCAGTTTCATTCGCATTCACTCTTAACTTGTTTATATTTCAATGTCAAGCTACACGACGTTGTTCCCACCGCGGGTATCGATCCCGAGTTTTAAGGTTTTTAATCCCTCAAGTTTACTTCCGAACCACCAGGGGCACCTTCGTTCAATATCTGTCAATTTTTACCTTTGAATAACGTTTATTTGTACTAATCTAATTCTAATATTCTCATACTTTAACTGAGGTTGTAACTAATATGTAAAGTACGTGCTTTTCCTAAAAAAAAATTATATGATATTAATCAGATTAATTCATTTCTTCTCATACACAAAATTGTTCACATGCTTTGTTTGTTGCTTTTTTTTTCATCCTAAAGAATTGAATGTAAGCTGTTTCCACTTTAATCAAGCTGTATAAACAAGTTGAATTCGAGCGTTGGGTGTTTTCGTTTTGCTTATGAATCTGAGAAAATTGAAACTACAAGTTAGTTGATTTTCAGTGAGGATAAAGAAGAAAATCTTTCAAAGTCAGCGAGAAACTGAAATCCAGAACTCGTAGAAAAAGTCAAATATCTAATGCAAAAAAATAACGAAATCTCGTTTCTGCAAACAGTTTTCTAAAACTGAAAATCCAAGATAAATAATAGGTATTGCTACATCAAAATCCGGAATAAAAACACAAAAAAACTCGAAGGATAAAAAGACAGAGAGAGCGGGTGTTTATCCAGACCGTTATCTCCCTGAAGGCGATAATAGTACAGAACCACGAGTCTGTAGTAATATACTAGAAACCTTATCATTCGTTACTTTCTTCCTTCACAATAGACCGATACTTCTATGTAACAAACAAACAAAGTATTCAGTTACATCTTGTTTGTCCTTCCCCTGATGGAACAGCGGTAAGTCTACGGACTTACAACGCTAAAATCCGGGATTCGATTCCCTGCGGTGGACACAGCAGATGGCCCAACGTGTCTTTGCTTTAAAAAGCAATCCTTCCCCTCCACGTGCCTGTCCTTACCGTGACCGATGTTTGAAAGTAACTAGTTACTGCACCGACTGAAGACATCCGGGCACTCGATGTGTTTACAGTCGGATGGAATCTGGGAATATTTTATAATCACTCCCACTTTCAGTGTTATTTCTCCACTCGTGCGTCACAAGACTGTACGAAATTGACACTATAGGTTCCACATGATGGTGGGAGACTGATGTTGGAAGAAAATTTTCTTCATCCAAATAACTAAAACTTTCTTCCTGTTATACCGCTTCTTTCCTATGCTTTCATCTAACGCCGGTGGCTCGGCGGTACGTTTGAAAGCTGATAGCGCTACAAATCGGGATTCGATCGCTATAGTGAGCACAGGACACATTTAATAACACATTTGTGCAATTAGAGTCGTGAATAGTCTAATGATTGGAGTGCCCAGACTGTGGATCCGAAGATTCATGGTTCGCATCCGTTTGCCGCAAAAACTCACTCCTCACTTTAGAGCCGTGGGCAAACGCTCTAACACTGACGGTTAGATACCACTACTGTTCTAAGAGTAGCCCAAGAGTTGGCGGTGGGTGCTGTTGGCTAGTTGCCTTCCATCTGGTATGGAAGGTTGAGTACGTTATATTAAAACGTTTTTGGAGCCTTACAACGTCATTGCTTTCCATATCGCCACAGCCAGTCCTGATCTATCCGACGAAAGTGCATGTTGACGACAGCCCTGCAGCGTAGTTGAACTGTAAAAGGCACCAACGCAAGGTTATCACGGCCGCCTCACACAAGTAAGCTAGAAACAGCAGCCTGGTGTAAAGTGTTTTTTGTTATTGTATTACTCTACAATAAACTGTTTGAGTGTCGTACACCGAGGACCTGGAGTGGAGTGGAGTGTAAAGGAGTTAGATTGCAGCGGTTAAGTTTTAAGAAGCTGAATTATGCTTTTATGAATCTTTCAATAAACCGAGACAAGTTTTAATTATTGTATTTATATTCTCGTTTAATTCTTGATGGGACTGATATGCGTTTGGAGATTACTATGATTTGTCATTATTATTTACGACGTTTATTTAACAATATGATCTTACTGAAAGGGCTGGGTGTGGTCTAATAGTAATTTTGCCAGGACTGTGAGTCTATGTTTGTAGTCACGTTGCCTAAACTGCGCCCTGCACTTTGGAGCCGTGGGTGCGTTATAAGAGTGACGTTAAAATCTCACTTTTCAAATCAAAATAAATGAGTTTGTTTGTTTGTTTGAAGTTAAGCACAAAATTGCAAAATGGGCTATCTATGCTCTGCCCACCACGGATATCGAAACCCGGTTTATAGAGTTGTAAGTCCGCAGTCATACCTATGTCCAAGAGGGGGGGGGCAAACTAGCGAGGGCTATGCATTAATAGCCCTTGTGTAACTTGCTCGTAAAAGCCTAAATAACAAACAACACCTTCTTGAAATAAGATCTGATTTGTGTTTTAGCGTTGTCATAAATTTCCAACCGAATTATTTATTAAAACAAAAAACGTATGTTCAACCGTTACGAAACGGCAGCCACTTGACCAGCAATGTTTAGAAGAAATGAAACTGATGAATTATGATGCTCTATTGATGAATTTTTGTTACTACTTAAGGTGTTGTTCAAACTATTGTTATTATTTAAGGTGTTGTTCAAACTATTGTTATTATTTAAGGTGTTGGTCAAACTATTGTTACTACTTAAGGTGTTGTTCAAACTATTGTTATTATTTAAGGTGTTGTTCAAACTATTGTTATTATTTAAGGTGTTGCCAAACTATTGTTACTACTTAAGGTGTTGGTCTAACTATACGCTATTCCTTTTATTTTAAGTAGTAACAAATTATAATTTCGATTTTTTAAGCCTAGCGAGTATAAAGTGAATTAAATTCTAGTAGACGAGGCGGCAAGTATAACTTTGTAATTTAAGTTAAACTATTTGCATTTGAAGCTAAATTGTTAGTGTAATTTATATACTGTATATTTCTTAGTCCTTTCATCGTTATTACCCAATAAAATTATAAATCAACTTGTCAGGTCGTAAATGTTGCTTCTATTTGTAAATTAAGAGGCTGGCTGAGAAATACAAGTTGATGTATTAAATAGACACGACAATTTATTACAAATATCAACTTACGTTTTAGTTTTATAATTTGACGTAAGGTGGTTTTGCTATTGATCAAATGGTCGAACATGAGCTTTAATTTTTTTCTACTTTTTATGTTTTGTGTTCTTAATGTTTTAATAGCTTTATGTTTTGTGGTCTTAATGTTTTAATAGCTTTATATTTTGTGGTCTTAATGTTTTAATAGCTTTATATTTTGTGGTCTTAATGTTTTAATAGTTTTATGGTTTGTGTTCTTAATGTTTTAATAGCTTTATGTTTGTATTCTTAATGTTTTAATAGCTTTATGTTTGTATTCTTAATGTTTTAACAGGTTATGTTTTGTGGTCTTAATGTTTTAATAGCTTTATGTTTTGTGGTCTTAATGTTTTAATAGCTTTATATTTTGTGGTCTTAATGTTTTAATAGTTTTATGGTTTGGGTTCTTAATGTTTTAATAGCTTTATGTTTGTATTCTTAATGTTTTAACAGGTTTATGTTTTGTGGTCTTAATGTTTTAATAGCTTTATGTTTTGTATTCTTAATGTTTTAATAGCTTTATATTTTGTGGTCTTAATGTTTTGATAGCTTTATGTTTTGTGGTCTTAATGTTTTAATAGCTTTATGTTTTGTATTCTTAATGTTTTAATAGCTTTATATTTTGTGGTCTTAATGTTTTGATAGCTTTATGTTTTGTGGTCTTAATGTTTTAATAGCTTTATGTTTTGTGTTCTTAATGTTTTAATAGCTTTATGTTTTGTGGTCTTAATGTTTTAATAGGTTTATGTTTTGTGTTCTTAATGTTTTAATAGCTTTATGTTTGTGTCTTAATGTTTTAATAGCTTTATATTTGTGGTCTTAATGTTTTAATAGTTTATGTTGGTTCTTAATGTTTAATAGTCTTATGTTGTTATCTTA
>NW_013667471.1:191837-205752 GCF_000517525.1 Limulus polyphemus
TTTGTGTTTTTAATGTTTTAATAGCTTTATGTTTTGTGGTCTCAATGTTTTAATAGCTTTATGTTTGTGTTTTTAATGTTTTAATAGCTTTATGTTTTGTGGTCTCAATGTTTTAATAGCTTTATGTTTGTGTTCTTAATGTTTTAATAGCTTTATGTTTTGTGGTCTCAATGTTTTAATAGCTTTATGTTTTGTGGTCTTAATGTTTTAATAGCTCTTGTAAATCTGTAACTAGAAAGAAAAACATAAGAAAGTTGAATTACATAAATTATAGCATACATTCTCTGACTACAGTAGTTTGGTTGTGTGGATATGTTTGTGATCCTACATACATTCTCTGACTATAGTAGTTTGTTTGTGTGGATATGTTTGTGATCCTACATACATTCTCTGACCACAGTAGTTTGGTTGTGTGGATATGTTTCTGATCCTACATACATTCTCTGACTACAGTAGTTTGGTTGTGTGGATATGTTTCTGATCCTACATACGTTCTCTGACTACAGTAGTTTGGTTGTGTGGATATGTTTGTGATCTTATATACATTCTCTGACTACAGTAGTTTGGTTGTGTGGATATGTTTATAATCCTACATATGTTCTCTGACTACAAAAGTCTGTTTGTGAGATTCACAATGTTTCCGAATACTAAAAGCTTGGATTTAGTAAAGTATTTAATAACATCATTAAATTTAATAATTTTTGAATACAAACAAACAAAAACACCAGATTTTACTACTATTACTTATCTGACCACACACACACAATTCGTACAGAAAAGTTCTCGGAAAAATCATAGCACGAGCCGGGTGTCAATCCACGTGCTAGGAAACACAGCATTAAAACAGCGTTTATATATTATTTGGTGGAAATCCCATAATTTCTGATAGAAACAGTACGTTGTGGTATAAAGTAAACAAGATGATATTTTTCCTTTCTTCGTACAAGTCTCTCAGGTTGCAAAACAATCAAAGGAATAGAGAACAGAAACTGGCTATTATCATCCTCGTTCCACGAGCTGATGTCCCTATTTAATTAACGCTAAGAGAGATGTAGTTTCATGCAATAGGTGGCGCTGCTTATAAGGATTGTTTGCTATGGATTTCGCGCAAAGCTACACGGGGGCTATCTGCGCTAGCCGTCCCTAATTTTGCAGTGTAAGACTAGAGGGAAGGCAGCTAGTCATCACCACCCACCGCCAACTCTTGGGGTACTCTTTTACCAACGAATAGTGGGATTGACCGTCACATTATAACGACCACACGGCTGAAAGGGCGAGCATGTTTGGTTGGAGGGGGATTCGAACCCGCGACCCGCACATTGCGAGTCGAGCGCCCTAACCACCTGGCCATGCCGGGCCTCTTGTAACGAAAAGTATAAATTTTCCGACGGAATCTGACTTTCATTTGTAGCATCACAAACTGGAAACAAAGATTTATTAATTTATGAAAAAAAGGTACTTATTTTTGTCTTTTAACAGTTTAGATTTCTAGTTACATAGAAACGTATTATATGATCGTTTATGTGACGTAAACGTTTAAAATGTATATGTTTGATTTTACAGATTTTGTTTAGAACTCGGGTTCTATTTGATGTTGTTTGTTTGTGTTAGATCTTTTAATATCTCAGTGAAGAAAATCCTTTTGAAAATATATTTAAAATAGAAACTAAGAAACCTGTTAACCGAAGCGCTTTCGGAAAATATTCGGTCTTTTTCGTGAGTGAATTCCGAGCGCTTTCGGAAAATATTCGTTCTTTTTCGTGAGTGAATTCCGAGCGCTTTCGGAAAATATTCGTTCTTTTTCGTGAGTGAATTCCGAGAGCTTTCGGAAAATATTCGGTCTTTTTCGTGAGTGAATTCCGAGAGCTTTCGGAAAATATTCGTTCTTTTTCGTGAGTGAATTCCGAGAGCTTTCGGAAAATATTCGGTCTTTTTCGTGAGTGAATTCCGAGCGCTTTCGGAAAATATTCGGTCTTTTTCGCGAGTGAATTCCGAGCGCTTTCGGAAAATATTCGGTCTTTTTCGTGAGTGAATTCCGAGAGCTTTCGGAAAATAGACCTTTGGATTGGAAATATACCCTGTGAAAAGGACAGTCTAACGCCTGAAAACAGTCGGAATTCACTTGTCGGGTTTCTGATTCTTTGATTTTTTTATTCTATATAATTTCCAAATTAAGTGAGAGATTATAAACAAGACTGAATATTTATTTTATTTTATTTACGTTTTGAACACTTCATTGGTAAATCTTTAATTGGAGTCAGTAAAGTTTAGTAATACTCTAATATATTTTTAAGTTTTTGTTTGTTAACAAACATTTTTTGATCAGTTTTTAAATAATTCACCCAAGCAAGTGGGTTTATATTTTTCTGTGTCTTATTCTGCGAACTGCATCTTTTAGAAAAATAAAGATTTATCTAAATAAAAATCTTTGGTAGTCATGAAAAAAGACCTAAAAGCATTAACAGCTTTGGAAGTCATGAAAATAGGACTTACCTGCGTTAACAGCTTTGGCAGTCATAAAAAAAGAAAACTGAAGGCACATGAGAAGGGTTGACATTGCCATCTGGTGGTAAAATAAATATGATTTTAATTACATATGATTTGAAAATTAAAAATCTTTCAATATTTTCCAGCACAAGATAAATATATATATATATAATAATATAAGGAATAAATCCAATATATAAACCGTCAGTATCTTGTTCGTAGACAAATATATATATATATATATATATTAAATTAGTCCTAAAACACCGTTGTTTGAAATGTTGATTACTTTTAAATTATTTTTTTTGTTAATCTTCACTGACTTAATATCTATCAGATTCTAATCGATAACTGTTTTCGAAATGTCGTTCTTTTTCTATCCGTACTACTTTTTAAATTAGTTCACCAAGACTTTCTCCAGAAGGATCACTCTGAATTTCACCTTTGTTTGCGTCTAAATCACCTGTAAACGTTTAAGATCTTTAAATTTCATTGGACGGTTCTGCGCATGTCTTTTTCTCAAAAATTGTAAAGGACTAGTTATTAAATATGTTAACCGTTTCTACATATTTTGACCAATTCACTGTCACGTCATACTAATTAACATACTATGGCGAACAACGTGACTTATTACCGCGAGGTTTAGGTCGAATTTAATAAACTTTATACGACACATGCGTGGGCAAGACAGCCAGGTCAAAGGTCATGGGCAGACAGTAGCTTCCTCCGCTAAATAGTGGATCACGAACACATCGGTAAGTTTACGGAGTTACAACGCTGAAATCCGGGGTTAGATTCCCCTCGATAGACATAGCAGATGTGTCTTTGCTATAAAGAACAAACAACCAAAACAAACTTTATCTGTAGAAATGAAATAAATATACTCCAGTCTTCGGTGTACCACACGTGACTGACTTTATGAGAAAAGTTCCAAAATTAACTCTAATGAACTACCAATATCAGACATGTTTTTGTAATAACGTTCTGTAGTCTATGTGCGTAATATTTGTTTATATCAAAATAGGTATTTAATAAGTAAATAACATTCATATTGAACATACTTTCACGTTATTCAACGGATATTTTTTGTTTGGAAAAGCAAGTTGTTTTTTTTTTTTTAATCACCAAACCTGGAATCTTGTAGAAGATGACAGGAATAGTTAGATCTCTCGTTTTTTCGTTGCCCAAACTCACAATTTTGTTGAGATGAAAATACAAACTACAAATAAACATGAAGGCCAAGCCCGATTCACGACTTGTCGCCGAGTTCTAACGGTTTGGGGGAATTCAGCCCCTCATCAGTAAACCTGGCAAATCGAAAGATCAAGAGGAGTGAAATCCTCCAAAACCGGTGCAGCCGAATCACAAATAGGGAACCAAATGAAAGATTTAGTTTCATCCAGTTTGTCTGCTGAATAATTCAGAAGAATAAATTAGTACCATCAATATTGCTTTTTCAAATTCTATAAAGATATCAGATTACTGTGTCAGGAATAGACATCTCACAACACCACACATATAAAAAAAAGCTTCACAAATCTAAGCCTTTCATACGGTATATCCACCGACTGATTTGAATAAATAAATTTATAATACTCGTTTTTCAATATTAATAATGTTATTTTTCCTCTGAGGCCACTAAAGAACAATTCAAACACCCTAAACCTGTCTGTCTGTTCGTTAGCATAATTTCTATGTATGGTTAAAATAAGAACATAACCATACATATATACTCCAATAAAGTATATATTAACTCTGTTTTCTCTACTACACCAGTGTCCTCTGTGGGGCTGGAATGAAATAACACGTCAAAAAATGAAACAAGATAAGAGTAACACATTTTGTCGTCTCTAGATTGTTTTTTTTGCTTTTTTTTTTTAATTTCGCGCAAAGCTACACGAGGGCTATCTGCGCTAGCCGTCCTGAATTTAGCAGTTTAAGACTAGAGGAAAGGCAGCTAGTAATCACCACCCACCGCCAACTCTTGGGCTACTCTTTTACCAACGAATAGTGGGATTGGCCGTCACATTATAGCGCCCCCACGGCTGAACGGGCGAGCATGTTTGGCGGGACGGGGATTCGAACCCGCGACCCTCAGATTGCGAGTCGAGCGCCCCCTAACCACGAGGTTCAGAACAGCGAATAAATAACGTGTAGTAACATGACAGTTTGATATAACAAGCTTATTTCACAAAGAAAATATATTTCATGAGTAGAAGAAAAGCAAAACCTGAGTATTTTGAAAGTGAGGATTAACGAAAGGCCTTTTTATTTATATTCTTTTAAAGAGCGTAGAAACTGTAGGATTGGAGTTTTTAACTGGTTCGTTTTTTTACTAGTGAAACGACGTTTCGGTCTTTATATGATATTTTATGACATAATGTGCCGAATAACTATTTCTGAAAAGGAGCAGTACTCCAACAAGCCAACCAAATCAATGGTACCTTCCACATGCTCTACATAACGACCATGCACCTTGATAATAGCCCTTCAGCATAGTTTCTATTGTAAAAAGGTCCGTTGTCAGAATGTAATGCTCAAAGCACTCTACTCCTACCTGTGGGCTTTCCATAACCCATCTAGTGTACGAGGATGGCAGTTTTCACTTCAGTAGTTAGATTGCACAGGCAAATTAACCAGCATGTCTTTTTATGGAAGAACATAAATACCCTTTTCATTTTCCAACTGTTTGACGGATGCACTGATTGAATGTAAATGTTGTGGAAGCAGCTTCTGTACACGTGACTTGCGAAGCTTTTCCAAAAGAAGATCATTTTTGATTATGCTGCACACTGTTGCCTGGGGCACGTGGACGGATTTATCACTGTTCTTTGTGTTCATGGGTTCTCACTTTTCACAAGACGTCATACTTTGCTTACCATGGCTGGGGAATGTCTTTTTTGTAGGTCTCTTTCTGAATGGTCTTGGTGTCCCTAGTTGATACACGTTTCTTTGTTTTCTAATGTCTTTAAGTAAAGGGGATATCTCCGTCTTGGTAATTCTAAATCTCCGATTTGAACACATCTTAGAGAACTAAGTGTATGAATATTTTGTGTCAGAAAAGTCTTCTGAATTATAATGTAAACTGACATTCTTCTTCTCGTTATTAAAAAAGACAAATTCAAGAAGTTTCAGTAAGGAACATATTTTATCACAGCCAGATCTGGACACCTTAGTCACACAGATCTGGACACCTTAGTCACACCCTTTATCACAGCCAGATCTGGACACCTTAGTCACACAGATCTGGACACCTTAGTCACACCCTTTATCACAGCCAGATCTGGACACCTTAGTCACACAGATCTGGACACCTTAGTCACACCCTTTATCACAGCCAGATCTGGACACCTTAGTCACACCATTTATCACAGCCAGATCTGGACACCTTAGTCCCACCATTTATCACAGCCAGATCTGGACACATTAGTCACGCCATTTATCATAGCCACATTTCAACACATTAGTCACGTCATTTATCACAGCTAAATCTCTACACATTAGTCACGGAGTTTATCACAGCCAGATCTGGACACCTTAGTCATGTCGTTTATCACAGCCAGATCTGGACACCTTAGTCACGCCATTTATCACAGCCAGATCTGGACACCTTAGTCATGTCGTTGTGCACGGTTATTGGTTATAGCGAGAAAATACCCTCAATGTTTCGCCATACATATTTATGTGTAAATGTTCTAATTAAGTTGGTTACGGACACAGAATTTTAACCTCGTGGAATATCACATGTCACGTGATGTTAACGGCTAATTTTTTTTTTTTGTTGTTGTTGTTGGATAGAAATTTAAAAAATTAAAATAATTCCACTTGCAGAACCAGAAATAGACAAAAAATTGGATCATTATAAGTTTATACCTTGGCAATAGTATCAAAAATAATCAATAACTTAACGGCGGCGCTTCGGAGAGATATGATTTATGGAAGAAATGTTTAATTACGTAAATCTTAATCTTTTACTCCTAGTTAATCTAAGTTTGTTCTGAGCTTTAAAACCGATATTAGATTCAAATTGATTAGTTTTCCCGACTCTTATTATGTAAGTTATTTAATTTTTTGGTAATTAAGCGCCATAAGTTTTGCCTTTTTTATCACCTATCTGTCATTACCAGTGGAATTAGAAACGAAATGATGAGCACGAGGAGCTAACGAATTTTGTAGCATTGTAAATGGCAGAGAGAAAGCTTTACTACTGTAACTTCAACGGAATATTTTACTTTGACAAGTGAGGCTTTAATCTGTAAAGTCTTATAGCCTCGTTTACGTGTAGAACTGGGATTTTCTGGCGCTAACAAGAGCGTGATTAGTGATGGCGCTAAGAAAGGCGAGAGTGGTGTTGGACATGCGCAAGCAGTTTCGACTCCTTTTTCGCATGTCACGAGCACATGCTTAACTGGAGGATCGTATAGAACCTAATTACGTGCAAGGTTGTGAAAAACTTATGTGGTGTAGCGAAACAAGAGGTTGTTAGGACTAATTAGTTTGATTTGATTCCTCCTGAAATGAAACGATAGTTAGACAGTTAGAGAATTAGAGAGTTAGGAAAGAGGTTTCCAGTGACTTACGCCGACTTGCCTGATTCTTAACGTTTCTCTTTCGCTCTTTATATATATATATGTACATGTAACCCTAATTTAAAATTAAAAAAGGCACAGCAAGTAATTCAATCACCCCCTCTTGACATTACTAAATAAATACACGTATTTATTTTTAGCTAAATATTTGTTAATGAAATACGGCCTGGAATGGCTTAGTGGCTAAGGCGCTCAAATCGCAATCTGAGGAGCACGTCATCAAAATTCTTCGCCGAAAATTCTCGTCCTTTTAGCTGTTTAGAGGTTATAATATGTGACGACCAATCCCACTATTCGTTGGTAAGAGTAAGCCCAGTAGTTGGTGTTGTTGACTATAGAATGAGAAAACCTTTTCCTACTGGATATTTTTTATAAAACTAAAGAATTAGATGCCTACATTTCGTACTGCTGGCTACAACACTTTTCGTAAAAGTATAAACAAACATCTGAAAAAATATCAATATTTCTATCGTCCACGCTATCAAGTGCTATGATTTATAAATTATAATATACTGAAATTTAAGTTTTGGTGAAGAAAAGAAATTAGCAATTAAACATATAGCCAATTAGTCCGCTGAATAATAATGAATAATTAATTCCAAAGGTACGTCACATATTATTCAAATTATTTTAGATAATTAATGGTGATTAAAGAACTATACATCCAAATCAAACAAACTTCTTACTTTTCTCCTGTATATTAGGCCTAAAACCAAACAAACTTCTTACTTTCCTCCAGTATATTAAGCCTAAAACTAAACAAACTGCTTACTATCCTCTAGTATATTAGGCCTAAGACCAAACAAACTGCTTACTTTCCTCCAGTATATTAGGCCTAAAAACAAACAAACTGCTTACTATCTTCCAGTATATTAGGCCTAAGACCAAACAAACTGCTTACTTTCCTCCAGTATATTAGGCCTAAAACCAAACAAACTACTGCTTACTATACTCCAGTATATTAGGCCTAATTTACTTATTTGTTTGAACCTTCCAAGCAGCACTGATGAGCTGGGAATACAGTGAAATTAGTTTGCTGCAGCGGAAGTAGTGAATCAAAGAATAGATTAGACTTTTACGTCATCTTTTCTTCACTGGTATTCAGGTTTAAGTGAAGAAATGAAATTAACAACTAAATAAATTTAAAATATTCTCACAAAAGTAGTGATGCATAGTACTAAACAAGGGCCCTTATGGGTACTTCCCTGCATGGTATTCACCTCTACAGAACATTCGTCTCTACGATCATTAAGACTCCTATCTAGAAAACATTCGTTTCTACTATGATTAGAACTCCTCCTTATATATTATTCATATATATGATGATGAAGATGATAATCTATAGAATGATGAGCTAAGCATGACTAGTAGAAAGCTGAAAGAAAGCTGAATGAACACTTCTTCCCATTGGTGAAAAATATGATTCTTCCTTCTCATTGGTGGAAAATATGACTGTTTCTTCCAATTGGTGGAATTGTGATCTTTTTTTTTTCTCATTGGTGGAAAATATGACCATTTCTTCCAATTGGTGGAAATGTGATTTTTTTTTCTCATTGGTGGAAAATATGACAATTTCTTCCCATTGGTGGAAAATATGACCATTTCTTCCAATTGGTGGAAAATATTACCATTTCTTCCCATTGGTGGAAAATATGACCACTTCTTTCCATTGGTGGGAAATATTACCACTTTTTCCCATTGGTGGAAACATAAACATCATGAACGAGTAATGGTATAGAAAACTTTAGTAAAGGAAGCTTGCCACGTCGATGAAATCTTTTAATGTTTCGTTTACTTACATTCGAAGAACACGTAGCAAGTAAACCAAATCTAATTATTGCTGTCTACCGTCGGCTGTTTGTTATTTACCTGTCGTATCTACAAAACGCGAGAAGATGTCATCCTTTTTCATAAAACATTCAATTTAGGTATCTAAGCGAGATGAGAATTAAGAATATTGTATATATATATATACAGCGAATACAGTGTGGTCTCCAAGGTCAATAAAAGAAGCTTTAGCTAAAGGTAGAGACATCTCTGGTTTGTATGAGCTCACATCTATGTAAATGTTCTACCACGTGTTAGAAAGTAAATGATTTCCTTTCTCTAAACCTATTCCGCGTCCTATTTTCATAGCTAAATAAGCTTTGAGACGTTACCAAGGGATGTAATAACAGCATGAATACATTTTTCACGATTAGGGTTAACATTTATATCACGTGATTAGGAACTTGTAAATCCGGTCTTTTATTGGCTGCATTGTACGAGTGATTCTTTTAATTTAAGTCAACGTTGATTTTGTTTTCCAACTACGTAACCAATGAAAATAATGAAGACGGATAGAAAGAGAGGTAAAATACATAAAAAGACAGAATATTTGTTGTTGTTTTTCCAGCAGTCCTTATGAAGGATATTACGAATGCTAGTTTTCAACATTATTTTTCACGTAAATGCCATAACACTTAGAGATTCTTTTTTATTATTTTTGGGTAGCTCAATGGGAGAGCACTTGTCTTGTTATCCAGAGGTCCCTGGTTCAAGTCCCGCTCCTACATTATCTTTTTTACTTATTGGCTTTTTCACTTAAGTAGTCCCACGGTGGGACTGCGATATTTACAACGTTAAAATCCGGGGTTCGATTCCTTGCGGAGGTCAACATAAACCAATAATCGAGGAAGTGAATAAATAAAATAATATCAATTTGATATTTGTCTTCAGATTTGAAGTTGTTTTTATGGAGGAGCTGCTTTAAACGAAATCTCTTTGTGTAGTGACTTTTGTTGTTAGATTTGACTTGGGTATACGAACTTAAACACATGACTAAACGTTCAAACTTATTTTTCCAAACCATACCTAGTATGTAGAAGAAGTGTAAGTATAAGACAGTTTAAAATATCACTACACGATATCTCATAAACGAAATGTAATTGTTATTTAAATAATCTTTCTGGACAATTACGTTTTTTAGTACTACATGTCAAGAGAAAAACAACAAGTATTGACTCGCAATCTGAGGGTCGCGGGTTCGAATCCCCGTCCCACCAAACATGCTCGCCCGTTCAGCCGTGGGGGCGTTATAATGTGACGGTCAATCCCACTATTCGTTGGTAAAAGAATAGCCCGCGCAAAGCTACACGAGGGCTATCTGCGCTAGCCGTCTTAATTTAGCAGTGTAAGACTAGAGGGAAGGCAGCTAGTCATCACCACCCACCGCCAACTCTCGAAATTTAAAACAAATAGTATTCATCGCTGTCTAGGATAAGCGAAGAATTTAAAAATGATTTGACTAGCAACATGACACGCCGTTAGATTGAAAAAACATTATGTCCGCTCAAGACATAATGTTTCAATAAAATTATGTCCGTTTGTGTACGTATAGTTAGTGTACATACAATTAATGTTTCGTTGTGTACAGATTGTTAAGTTAAATACAAATGTTGTCTTATTATGTACATATTGTTAGTTTAAATACAAATGCTGTCTTGTTATGTACATATTGTTAGTTTAAATAAAAATGCTGTCTTGTTATGTACATATTGTTAGTTTGAATACAAATGCTGTCTTGTTGTGTACATATTGTTAGTTTAAATAAAAATGCTGTCTTGTTATGTACATATTGTTAGTTTAACTACAAATGGTGTCTTGTGTCTTGTTGTGTACATATTGTTAAGTTAAATACAAATGGTGTCTTGTGTCTTGTTGTGTACATATTGTTAGTTTAAATACAAATAATGTCTTATTATATACATATTGTTAAGTTAAATACAAATGGTGTCTTGTGTCTTGTTGTGTACATATTGTTAGTTTAAATACAAATGGTGTCTTGTGTCTTATTATGTACATATTGTTAGTTTAAGTAAATATGATGTCTTGTTGTGTACATATTGTTAAGTTAAATACAAATGGTGTCTTGTGTCTTGTTGTGTACATATTGTTAAGTTAAATACAAATGGTGTCTTGTGTCTTGTTGTGTACATATTGTTAAGTTAAATACAAATGGTGTCTTAGTATGTACAAATATATTTAGTTTAAATATATTTACAGTCATGATTTTAAATAGTTTGGTCATGAATAATGATTTAAAGTTAACGTAAACTTATTCGTACTACTAACAGTACGAAATACACCAGTGACTGTAACGTGTTTATCCTAGTGTTATCATGATCGTTCACGAAGTTCTTATCTTTAAAAGAAACTATTATCCAATATCAGGGGGCGTTATAACGATACACTGTTCGAGATACCTGAATGTCTTCTCTTAGAAAGGTGGCAGCATTAAAATAAAATATTGTTTTATAAACAACAATATTCGTTTTTTCTGACTTCTCCAGCGACACATCACAATGACATAGGCTGTCAGAGTTTAACAACGGTTGCTTGTATAACGTTAGTGAAATTAAATTTAGTGTGTCAATTTTCATAATACCCGAAACTTTCGTTAAAAAGTAAGATTAAAATGTTTTTTTATTCAATCATTTTTGCTTTCCCAGTTTCTCGTTATTTGTGCCTTCTTTAATAGTTTTATATGTCGTGAGATATCATTAGATATTGTGAAGTGTCAATAGATATCTTTATCAGTCATGGGGTGTCATGAAATGTCCTAATATATCATTAGATGTTAAAAGATATCGTGAGAGTGTCAAGAAATTTCGTCAGATATAACGAGATACCGTAAGATATCGTGAAATGTCTAGAGATATTAGATGTCTTAACATATCATGAGATATTAAGGGATATCGTTAGGTATCCTTAGATATAAGTGAGATGCTCTGAGTTATGGTAAAATAACGTTTTAACGACTGAAAGTTCAGTGTTAAACAAAATCTTCTTTTGTTTTGCCCCCTAGTGGCACAGCGGACTTACAACACTAGAAACTGGCACAGATAGCCCATTGTGTTGCTTTGTGTTTAATGACAAACAAACAAATCTCTTCTTTAAGCAAGAACACACTAAAATTACTTAAAAAGTAACTAATTATTATTGTATTTTACTTAACAGATTGAAGAACCACTTGCAAAACATCGTAAGCCTATTTTATTTAGGCCTAGGGAAACAGCCTAGATAACTCTAAATGAGTCATAACTTTAATGGAAACCAATATAAAAAAAAACTATAAATTAAGAAGTCAGCTAGTCAATAGCATTTACCACCAATTCACGTTCTAGACACGCTAACCACATCCAGCCCCTACACAATGGATAATTTCCACTAAGCCTACCGCGGCGTTATAAGCCGTCAGACTTACAGCTGAGCCAGGGGAAGGGGACACTATAAATACTTTTTTTTTAACCATATAATACTAATTAATTATTCTCGTCATAAGAAATTAGTATTAGGCCTATAACGGCGAACGTAGTGTAGTTGGAATACTACTATTATCCACTCTTCTAATTCTTGAAAATCCTTAAGGCACTCGATAAAGAATGTAGTGTTTAAAAATATACTAGGCCTAATACTGATGTCTTATTACGAGTGTAATTGATTATAATCACGTTTCGCCATCTTGGAAAATGCATTCACATCAAATCATACCCTTTGTTAACATTAATTCGCTACCACGTGTTTACTAGATAAAAATCAAAACAGAAACTTAAAGAAATAACTTATATACTCACGGAAATAAGTAGGCTTATGAACGTTCCCCGTGTAATTAGTTCACTTATAATGACTAGAAAAAAAATCAATACTTATGAGCGCTCATTTTAATGATGCTATTTAATATCCTGTTACCTCGGAACACCAAGTATTAACAGTGTACACCTGTCCGTCTTCTTAACAATGTGGTATGGTTTGTTTCTTCTAGTTTGAAAATACGGGACTGTTAGGCTTAGCTTTTTTTTTTTAAGAAACAGAAATGATTCATTTTATGAGATCTTGTGTATAATATGTAAGTTTAATTCGGGCACTTATCGAAACTAGATATCATTCGGGGTTTCTTGGTTTACTCTGCATTCATTCGCATCATTTTCAGCCACTCAATCATAATTTATTTGATATTTATCTCTAATTTTGAGTGTATCCGTAATCGAGTTGCAGAACTTTAAAGGATGCAGACTCTGATGATTAGGTATGAGACGATTTGTATGATGACAATGATGGAAAAGCTATCTTCATTTCTCTTTCCTCCGAAGAAAACAAACAAACAAACACAGGAAATCTCAAAACCTGCAAGTCCGAGTTTCTTACAGTCACGAGTAGCTAGCCCTAAGAATAAATAACATGTTCCAGAAACAAACTCATGGTGACAGATAAATTTCTCTGTCTCTCTTTTTAAGCCTTGTTTTGTCTTGGAAAGTCTTGCAGGAATCGTACAGAATCCATAAAAAAAACGGATATTTGTCGTGAACAGCGGCTGAAAAGATCTTTATAAGGTGAATAACAAAACAGGAAACATAACGTATAACTTCTTTATATATTTTTCATCTCAATTCTAATTGTGCCTGACAATGTAGAAACGATGTTTTACGTTACCGCATCGTCTTGTCAACTGATAGCTTACTTTATGAGAAAAGACGTCTCCTGGTAATCAGTCGAAAGTGTAAAACTATATGAGCCGTTTTATCTAAATCTGCAGACAATCCCATATCGCTGACGTGGGAGTCTGCTTTCTGTTGTTTGAGTGTTTCTATCAGAGAAACGATGAAAAATACGGCTTAAATTGCAGCGTCTGATAAGCGTACTAAGTGAAACTCTAGAGGCATTTCCGCCTCTCCAAAAAAAATTAAGAAAATCAGTCGGAAACAAAAGACCTTAAGTACATTTGTGAAAATATAGCACACTGTGTTAATATATATATATATACACGTGGGTGTGTTAATATATATATATATATATATATA
>NW_013667471.1:206516-213272 GCF_000517525.1 Limulus polyphemus
ATGGGTTTTCACAGTTTTAATCTATAGAGATCCACAGTTCCATATTATATAGGTTTACATGGGTTTCACTGTTTTAATCTATAGAGATCCACAGTTCCATGTTATATAGGTTTACACGGGTTTTCACAGTTTTAATATATAGATCACCACAGTTCCATATTATACAGGTTTACATGAGTTTCACAGTTTTAATCTACAGATCACCACAGTTCCATGTTATATAGGTTTACACGGGTTTTCACAGTTTTAATATATAGATCTCCACAGTTCTATATTATACAGGTTTACAGGGTTTCACAGTTTTAATCTACAGATCACCACAGTTCCATATTATATAGGTTTACATGGGTTTTCACAGTTTTAATATATAGATCACCACAGTTCCATATTATACAGGTTTACATGAGTTTCACAGTTTTAATCTATAGAGATCCACAGTTCCATATTATATAGGTTTACATGGGGGAGATCTATAGATTAAAACTGTGAAAAATGACAGCGATAGTTTCGTCTGAGACATTTATGAGCTCGTGCGTTCGTCGAAGAAGTCCAACAGGACGGTAAACATTAACGGATATTGATTAAGGATTCCTTGAGTCAGCATCTGGTGGAGATCAATTAAAGCATACACCGGTGCTTGGGACGTTATTGAAACGGTCCAGTCAAGGAGGAAATCACTTAATTCTAATTTATATTAATAAAACTACAGTCTTTATGAATTGAGCCAGTCTTTAAAAACTATTAAATCACTCAAACGGTGCCTCTCCATTTTCATTTTATTGCTGCGGTAAATATTTTTTTTGTTTGTAGTTAAGCCCAAAGCTACACATTGGGCTATGTGTGCTGTTGCCCACCACTGGTATCGAAACCCGGTTTCTAGCGTTGTAAGTCCACTGAACTAAATAAACTAAAATGTATACAAAATAATTCGTTATCCTCAAACACGGAGGTCTAGATTCAAAGATCCGGGTTTGATCTGAATTTGATCTCGAGTCTGATCGTCCTGTTCTTCAAAATTCCAGTTTGTTACCATTCCAAATAAGGTGATTAGCTTTCAGCGTAAACTTTACATTTAATATTTCAATAACCAAAATTTTATGTATTGGTCCTTGAAGGACACTCAGTCTCTGTACTAAATTAGACCAAAGTCACGTGGAAACTTATCACTTTTCACACAAACCACACACTCAAAGTTACACATGAGTGAGAGTAATATTCCCGTCATTCCGCAGGTGTAGTTCAATTAAAGTAATCTAATATACCGTTTACTAAGTTTAGATCTGTGCAGGAGAGAAAACACGCTCGAAAGAGAGTCACCACACCTGTAATTAAACCTCGTTAGAACGCCCCTCCTCCAGCTATATCATCGTCAGAATACGGAACTGATACGGTAAGAGTAATTAGTTCAAAGGGTTGCATTAGTCCTGAAAAAAAAACTGCACTAAAAACAGTAGGATGGATTATCTAAGAACTTTACAACAGCTAATTTAAATTTGATAACTTATCTTTAACAGGAATTAACCGATACCACTTAAATCTGTTTCATTAAAAAGCTTGTAATGTGTTATTATTAACTGATACTTTAAAGAGTAATTTGGTCCATTACACGCTCTGTATAATGTTGTGACTTTCAAGACTATCAGACTTATCAAATGTTGTGACTTTCAAGACTATCAGACTTATTAAATGTTGTGACTTTCAAGACTATCAGACTTATCAAATGTTGTGACTTTCAAGACTATCAGACTTATTAAATGTTGTGACTTTCAAGACTACCAGACCTGATTAATGTTGTGACTTTCAAGAGTACCAAACATCATTAATGTTGTGACTTTCAAGAGTACCAGACTTGTTCAATGTTGTGACTTTCAGGAGTACCAGACATTTTTAATGTTGACTTTCAGAATTGAGGGATGCGCAACAAGTCTAAGAATGACAAGCGTACTATAATGTATATAGATATTAACCACGTGAAGAAGGTTATGTATATATATATATATATATATATATTAACCACCTGAAGAAGGTTAAGATCTGGTGTATTATACCTCACTCTTCTACTTTGTGTTTTATTTAATTTATGATCGGTACGTTGTTTCTATTACACCATACTAGCGAGATTTTTTATTTAATTTATGACCGGTACGTTGTTTTTATTACACCATACTGGCGAGATTTTTTATTTAATTTATGACAGGTACGTTGTTTCTATTACACCATACTGGCGGGATTTGTATTTCATTTCTATTTCGGATATTTTAAAGACGCGTTCGGAAGCGGATTACATGAAACCGATTTGGAAAATGAAAGAATTACAATTAAAACCATAGTCAGCGAATGAACAGAAAAAAAAAAGTAGCATTTCTACGAACAGTGATGATTGTGTTTTACACGGATTATATAACCGACGGGGGAGGGGAGGTAACAGGGAAAGAAACTTCTCGCTTTCCAAGGGAAAATTAAAACTGGATCTCATTTAGAGAGAAATTCACAAATGTCTTGTTCACTCATTCTTTATTTTTGCCCAAGGTTTAATTTAACTCCATTTTCTTATTATTATTTCTTCTCTCGTGGCTCAAACTGTTAGAAACTTTTAACTACCTTCAGCCAAAATGGAGTTGTAGGAAGAATTTGTTGAAACTGGTTTACGTATGAGAGAATAAATGGAACAAACAAGCTTAAAATATTGAAAAATTCGGCCTTTTCTTTTTTTTGTAACGTTCAACCCCCAGTGGTTCAGCGGTAAATCTGAAGTCTTATAACGCTAAAAACTGGTTTTCTAACCCTTTGGTGGGCACAGCGCACGTGGTCCATTTAACAACAAAACCTATTTGTGCATATATATGTTTATGTATATAGGTGTGTGTAAATACTCACATATACCAAAGATGTATCGCTTTCTGGCTGTCCATTTGTTTGTCTCTCTGGCAATCTTTCTGTCCACCTGTCTACTTGCTTGCCTTTCTTCCTGTCTTTTATCTAATTACCAGTCTGTATGCTCTAGTACATCCTTTGAGTCTATTAATACAAATCTTGGAAGATAAACAGGTAGAAAGATATCTATCTGACTGTCTGTTTCACTTTCATGCATGGTAATCGTAATTTATAAATAGTTAAAATATGGAACTGGAGAGTGGACGTTTGACCAATCGTTTAGCCTTCAATAGCTGTTTCAGTTGAAAGAAGGTACATTTAAATACTTTCCAGGTAGAAGGAGAGAAACCCCCAAGTAGGTCGGAAGCACTTCCAAAGTGTCAGTCCAAAACAGTTTAACCTTTATTAGGACGGGAGCACCCCCAAGGTGGCAGTCCAAAACAATTTAACCTTTATTACGACGGGAGCACTTCCAAAGTGACAGTACAAAATGGTGATGATCTTCGTCTACCGAATTCTTGACCCATCTGAAGGGTCAAATTCTTTATCTAAAAATCTAGAATTCCATCCGAAGAAACCTTATGCATGTCGACCTTAAAAGACGTATCACACTGACCTTAATGTTTATATAATATAATCTTAATTTTATGGACTTTGACCTTTATGTAATACTATCTTCAATCTATTTACGTTGTTTTAGACTATGTATAAAAACTGACATAATCTTATATACGGCGAACTTAAGCTTTGACTCACAGGTGGGCACGATTTAATCCACATAAGCTTGTCCAAGTAAACACTCGGAGAAGTGGTTACCGGGCCTAATTGGAACTCATGTTCGAAAAACGTGTGGACATGATAGTCAAGTACATCCGATAAAGTGGCAGTCCAAAACAATTTAACCTTTATTGGGACGGGAGCACTTCCAAAGTGGCAGTCCAAAACAATTCAACCTTTACAGTCCAAAACAATTTAACCTTTATTAGGACGGGAGCACTTCCGTTTTGGGCTTTAATGAAATAAATATTTAATTGAATAACAATTAGTCTAACTAAATCTATATAGTTTCTCCAAAACAATTTAACCTTTATGAGGACGGGAGCACTTACAAAGTGGCAGTCCATAACAATTTAACCTTTATTGGGACGGGAGCACTTCCAAAGTGCCAGTCCAAAACAATCTAACCTTTATTAGGACGGGAGCACTTCCAAAGTGTTATAATGATATTGTCTGACAATAAAATTATTTTATAATGATATTGTCTGACAGTAAAAGTATTTTATAATGATATTGTCTGACAATAAAATATTTTATAATGATATTGTCTGACAGTAAAAGTATTTTATAATGATATATTCATCGCTGGTTAACAAGAAAAATTTGTTTTTAAAGTTATTCGGTTACGACTTGAAAAGTGTTTTGGTCCTTTAGTATTTCATATAATTCAGTTACTGCATATTAACTTTTACTCGTAAGTTGTGTATATGTTTCTTGTATACTTTCAACGAACACCAACTTCAGTCTTAGGGTTTCGGCTGTTGAGCAGAATAGCTACAGTGTGTCGATAAAGTCTGGTAATTGAACTATCGTCAGAAATGTTAGTATTGTTCAGCGTTCAATAATTCAGTGCAGGTCTGGTTTGGCTCAGATAATAAATTCATCATTTCTAATTAATTAAAGCATTAGATCTAATGTCACTGATTGATCGTAAGAGCAAAATTATTTTATAGTGATATTGTCTGACAGTAAAATTATTTTATAATGATATTGTCTGACAGTAAAAGTATTTTATAATGATACTGTCTGACAGTAAAATTATCCTTTAAACACCTAATACTACATACAAAACTTTAAACACCTAACACTATATACAAAACTTTAAACACCTAACACTATATACAAAACTTTAAACACCTAACACTATATATAAAACTTTAAACACCTGATACTATATACAAAACGTTAAACACCTAATACTATATACAAAACGTTAAACACCTAACACTATATACAAAACGTTAAACACCTAACACTATATACAAAACGTTAAACACCTAATAATATACAAAACTTTAAACACCTAACACTATATACAAAACGTTAAACACCTAATAATATACAAAACTTTAAACACCTAATACTATATACAAAACGTTAAACACCTAATACTATATACAAAACGTTAAACACCTAATACTATATACAAAACGTTAAACACCTAACACTATATACAAAACGTTAAACACCTAACACTATATACAAAATGTTAAACACCTAACACTATATACAAAATTATCCCATCATTAGCACCAACTTCAACATGACCAAAAACACTGGAATTTACTGATATTATAGTTTCTATTTACATATACAGAATCAGACGAAGAACAACAGTAGGCCAAGAGAGCGTATGATGTGATACGTAATTAGTCACAGGTTGTTGATTGGATCAGGAAGAGACACTTGTGATAAAAGTGATCGCTTTCCATCTAACCACAATTCAACACCAGGTGTCAGTATGTTATGTTTGGAGTAGTGATTTTTTTTTCACGTTGTGTTAGTACGTGAGTTTGTTATCATCCTTTTAGGCTTATCAAATCAAGATATCTAAACATTTTTGTGGACACTCGTTCGAACCCTATCTAAACTTCCATCAATATGTAAAATGGTTAAATAGGTACACGAGTGAGCTAAATCAGTTCAACGATTATGAGAAAGTGCCTTTTAAGAAATATATAAAATACATCAACAATAATAACATAGAGTCTTGTCTGACAGTAAAATTATTTTATAATGATATTGTCTGACAGTAAAAGTATTTTATAATGATATTGTCTGACAGTAAAAGTATTTTATAATGATATTGTCTGATTTTGTATATAGTATTAGGTGTTTAACGTTTTGTATATAGTATTATGTGTTTAACGTTTTGTATATAGTGTTAGGTGTTTAACGTTTTGTATATAGTATTATGTGTTTAAAGTTTTGTATATAGTGTTAGGTGTTTAAAGTTTTGTATATAGTATTAGGTGTTTAACGTTTTGTATATAGTATTAGGTGTTTAACGTTTTGTATATAGTATTAGGTGTTTAACGTTTAGAAGGTATTCTTCCAAACAAGCTTCTTTATGTGAAATAACTAATGACGTCACCAAAGTTGAAATTCGAATTAATGTAGATGTTGGTTTAGTTTTTGCGCTAGTTAAATATAATATATTTTCCTTTTTTCTGATTACCGCGGAACAGACCATAGACTTTAACTTTAACAAGCTTTCTTCCTTCTTAGTGACGAGTCTGTAACAATGATGTGTCTTTAACAAGCTTTCTTCCTTCTTCGTGACGAGTCTGTAACAGTGATGTGTCTTTAACAAGCTTTCTTCCTTCTTCGTGACGACTCAGTAACAATGATGTGTCTTTAACTAGCTTTCTTCCTTCTTCGTGACGAGTCTGTAACAATGATGTGTCTTTAACAAGCTTTCTTCCTTCTTCGTGACGAGTCTGTAACAATGATGTGTCTTTAACAAGCTTTCTTCCTTCTTCGTGACGAGTCTGTAACAGTGATGTGTCTTTAACAAGCTTTCTTCCTTCATCGTGAAGAGTCAGTAACAACGATGTGTCTTTAACAAGCTTTCTTCCTTCTTCGTGACGAGACAGTAACAATGATGTGTCTTTAACTAGCTTTCTTCCTTCTTCCACCAACATCTGTTTATACATAAGGTTCCAATAAGTTTCGAACTTAGTTAAAGACCTATATATATGGTAACAAACACACACATATATATATATATTAACACACCCACGTGTATGTATATATATATATATTAACACACCCACGTGTGTATATATATATATATATATATATATTAACACACCCACGTGTATG
>NW_013667471.1:214217-218672 GCF_000517525.1 Limulus polyphemus
CTCTACAGTAGAAATGTGAAAACTAAAAACCTCTACAGTAGAAATGTGTAAACTAAAAACCTCTACAGTAGAAATGTGAAAACTAAAAACCTCTACAGTAGAAATGTGTAAACTAAAAACCTACACAGTAGAAATGTGTAAACTAAAACCCTCTACAGTAGAAATGTGAAAACTAAAAACCTCCACAGTAGAAATGTGTAAACTAAAAACCTACACAGTAGAAATGTGAAAACTAAAAACCTCCACAGTAGAAATGTGAAAACTAAAATATACAAAGTCGAATCTATAGACAGTAGAAAAACAAATTGTACTCTTCAGAATATTATTTCTCGGTAATATCAAGGTTTTAGTTAAATCAGGAATGATAATTTACAAGGAAAGTTACGCATTTTCCATAGTTTGTTTCCACAAAGCTATCCATCATTTCCACTTACGCGGGTCCCATCTTTTAACTTTTTTTAAACCTCAATCTATATGCAAGTTGGTAAAGTTTTTAGGTTCTACTTTTAAATCAGAAGGACGTAGTTTTTTTTTTATCACTGACTTCGTGTTTCAAACCAGCGGAAGACCGTTTTTAACTTGTTTTATAGAACGAGTCAAAACTCGTATATAGAACACGAAAGAGCTCCACGTGTCCATAACTGATGAAGAGAAAGAACTAAAAACAAACAAACATGGAGAAACAAGATAGTTCAGCAAATGTTTGTTCTTTAGATACACACACACACATATTGTGATAACGTTCTCTTAATTTTTTTTAAATCGAACCTTTAACGAAATCTATTTCGAAACGCGTCTCTGAATCTCGAACACAGAAATATATATCTGATAATTCTAAGGAGAAACAAATGAGGTACAATATGATTTTTATAAGAATCACTGAGCATGCGCATTATGATGATGATCTGTTTTCGACACTAAGAAGTCTTGTGACGTATGAAAACAAAGCACTTGGTATATCTATTGAGTTTAATAATTTCTAACAACTTTTTTTACAACGTTGTTATATTTCAATGAAGTATTTCCTGATCATTATTTATTTACTCCATTTGACTTATTTTATACATTCACAGGGGAATTTATAGGAGTAACGTTAAACTCGATGTAGTTACTTTTGTCACTCTGAAGTAGCACGTGTATAGCCCGTGAAGTGTATACTTATTACGTCACTAGTTACGTAATTCAGTTTGTTTTGAATTTCGCGCAAAGCTACAAGAGGGCTATCTGCGCTAGCCGTCCCTAATTTAGCAGTGTAAGACTAGAGGGAAGGCAGCTAGTCATCACCACTCACCGCCAACTCTTGGGCTACTCTTTAACCAACGAATAGTGGGATTGACCGTCACATTATAACGCCCCCACGGCTGATTCGATCCCGCGACCCTCAGATTGTGAGTCGAGTGCCCTAACCACCTGGCCATGCCGGGCTACGTAATTCAGTTTAGGATTAATGACGTCATTCCGAAACGTCTGTAGATACGTATAACTTACACGGTTCGTAGTTAACTCATCATACCGTAACGTTTATCTTATTGATTACATTACATTATATGAGTTATCGTACGAAAAGTTTTTAACCTTTAATTAATTGCCCAGAAATGTAAATTTCTATCATAAATCAAAACTTGTTGGTTTTTGTTTTTTTTTCGATAAATTCTGAAATCTTCCCCTAACTTTCAAAACGTTTTATCTCATTTTATGAGAAGGTTTGGAAAGCACGGTAATCATCCTAAGGAACACAACAACCCATCTCCATCTTGACGAGCCGGCATTGTTCTAAAAGTCTGCGTGCCGGGAGTTTGAATCTGAGGGTCCATGGCTCGCGTCCCGTTGTTGCAAGATCACACTCCGTACTTTGGGGCTTTATAAAATTATGATCAAATCTCGCTATTCGATTAGAGTAGTCTAAGAGATGGCGGTGGGTGCTGTTGATTAGCTGTCTTCATCTTTCAGTTCCGAATTAGGGACAGTTAGCCAAGATAGCTCTTGAGTAGCTTTGTGTAACTATCCGAAACAAACTCACGTGATACTAAGATAAAAAGACAGATGAGTATACTAATAAATAAATAGATAGACAGACAAATGCGCGAATGATTAGGTAACAGACGGACGAATAGACAGATAGATAGACTGTGAACACGATATTGATTATGTACATTGCCGACATTTTTTTACAGCTGTCATACGAACTTCCAACTATGTAATGATAAGTGTACACTAAGTTAGCACGAAGTCCTGAGAACGTCAAGCGTGGAATTGTAAATAAAGAATGAGGTAAGCCTAAACCGGGAGTGAGCTAGTAACTCATGAGTCATCAATAAAACGTCAGAGACGTCATTTCTATAAACAGCCCTAATGGGCTGCAATTTTTTTTTAGATTATAATACATTTGTTTAATTAACTTAACTCGTGCCATATAAGCAACTGTAAATAAGCAGCCACAAAGCACAATGCGTAAACTGGCAGTTAGATAATGAAAGTAATATACACAAAGTTCGGGCCTAATCTTGTAAATAACTTGTTCTTGACACTTTTCTGCGACCCTCAGCAAACTAAAAACCGGGTTTCGATACCCGTGGTGAGCACGGCACAGAAAATTCTTTGTGTTGCTTGAAACACAAACAATCAGTTCAAATTAAATTTCGATCATAGTTTTAAGTGCTGTCTTATTAAACGTACAAGTCAAGACTTTTTTAAAGACTGGAAACTCCCGTAATTGTTGACTAAGTCTCAACAACGAAGATTATCAGAAAGTAATGTTGTATATTAAATGTTTAATGCTCATTAGTTTGCCTTAAAGCTTCTTCGGACTATAACGAACATAGAAAATGATTTTCGAAGCATTTAAAACAGAATTATTGTTGTAGAGATTGCAAGAACTGAGGGCAAATTCAAACAGACATTTCCAATTATCGCACATGCGCACTCATTGACAGGAATATATATATACTGTTGTTTTAAAGCTCGTAATTACATATGATCTGGTAATTGTAATTACACTGGTACTTGTACCAGAAGGCCCTGAAATTGTTTTGATTGTCCGAAAATAGTCTCAAACTGCAATGTGTCAGTCAGTTCTTCTTACTTCCCCGAAAGGGGGGGGGGGCTAAGGCTGCCTGGAAGGGTGTTTTAACCACTCGCATCACTATACAGTTATGTGTTGTCTGTCAGTCAGTCAGTAGACACTAAAAGGACGTCACATAAGGGACGCTTAATGATGCAATTTGTATTGTCGTGACGTCAGTAAAACGAGCGCATGCCATGAATCACGAGAAGAATTATACACCCTATAGGCTACAACACAGCATGACATATGAGCTTCAAAGCAACATATAAAAAATACTTGTTACTCTTGACACAGAACACTTTCGGAAACTCTGCGCAAGTACATCCAGTCTACTTTGGTTATCAAGTAGATTTCTTTAAAAATAACGCATATTATCGAACACTAGAGTGAAAATAATATTTTAATAATCTATGTGTATCAGGGCGACAGTTCTTAAATAATCTATGTATATCAGGGCGACAGTTCTTAAATAATTTATGTATATCAGGGCGACAGTTCTTAAATAATCTATGTATATCAGGGCGACAGTTCTTAAATAATCTATGTGTATCAGGGCGACAGTTCTTAAATAATCTATGCATATCAGGGCGACAGTTCTTATATAAAAGTCAGTACAGAATGTAAGTTTATTTTAACATACGAATATAATAATTTCTTTCATGAAGTTATCCGTTTTATAAACCAGTGGAACACAAAATCAGACTATGAGGAATTCAAAGGGAACAAATTTACGACTTAGTCTAATTCAAAAATAACACGATCACGATTTAGCGGAATAGGAATTATCGAATGTATCTTTCAAAGTTTTCGAATAGTATTAATCTCCAAAGACCAATTTCCACTCCTCACGTGAGACGACATTTCTAGTGTGAAGCAATAAGAACTGACGAGACTGAAGAACTGACAAGAGAAGTTATGACAGATACGTTTTATGTCGTCTTGCATTTCCACAAAAAAATAACGTTTTTATTTATTTTTTGAGGACCAGTCAGTTTTTCTTATCCTATTTTTTCTTTGCTCAACTGTTGAAGTCTCAGCCAAATCTTCTTCCTCCCCCTAATGTGATTTTATAATTTCGTGTTTTCTTTTAGGCTAGTTTTTATTATTTTTTTTTAAATTTAAACGTTTGTATTATTGTTGACTAGAGGGAGTTTTGACGTCACGAAATGAATGGGCAATTTAAGTACTGGGATATCTTGAAAGTATAGGAGACGATTAGATCGATATAAAAAATATGAATGCTTTAAAGTCTTCCAGTTGTTTTTATATAGATATCATGACTACTTGACAACCTTCCGGTTGTTTTTATATAGATATCATGACTACTTGACAATCTTCCGGTTGTTTTTATATAGATATCATGACTACTTGACAATCTTCCGGTTGTTTTT
>NW_013667471.1:219505-230492 GCF_000517525.1 Limulus polyphemus
GTTGTTTTTATATAGATATCATGACTACTTGACAACCTTCCAGTTGTTTTTATATAGATATCATGACTACTTGACAACCTTCCAGTTGTTTTTATATAGATATCATGACTGTTTGACAATCTTCCATTTGTTCTTATACAGACATAATGAAAGCTTGAGAATCTTCCAGCTGTTATATTGACATAATGACTGCTTGACCACTTTCCAGCTGTTATATTGACATAATGACTGCTTGACCACTTTCCAGCTGTTTTTATATAGACTTTGCGTTCTAAGCTAAATACTTCCTTCAAGGGTAAAAAAAATGTTGTAAACACACATTTAAAAAACTTCTAATAAATAGACGTTAAACAACGAAACCTGCTAAGTTATTTAAATTGTTAGCAGTCATTTTGATATAATATAAAATTCATTTGTTTTAAGGTTATTATTTTGAAAACGCCAAAATGAAACTATATTGCCCCCGAGTGGCACAGCGGTATTTCGATACCGTGATGGGCAGAGCACAGATAGCCCATTGCGTAGCTTTGTGCTTAAGTACAAAAAAACGGTGAAACTCTATTTCAAAAACTACTTGTTCTAACGGAGTAACATTTCGTCAGAAGATCGTTTAAAGCCATAAGGTTTATTCATAAAAGTTTAAACATTGAACTGGGCGTTTAAAAATTGTATTATGCCGCGTGTTAGTGCTGTTTATATTCCTCTTCTTTGTCTTTGTTTCCACAAAACTAGATCAGAAATATAAATGAAATGCATGTCAGTGTCCAGGATCTTGAAAGAATCAATGAACATATATTCGCAGTAGTTTCATTTAGGGTTAGGCTTCATATGTTCGCAGTAGTTTCATTTAGGGTTAGGCTTCATATGTTCCCAGTAGTTTCATTTAGGGTTAGGCTTCATATGTTCGCAGTAGTTTCATTTAGGGTTAGGCTTCATATGTTCCCAGTAGTTTCATTTAGGGTTAGGCTTCATATGTTTGCAGTAGTTTCATTTAGGGTTAGGCTTCATATGTTTGCAGTAGTTTTATTTAGGGTTAGGCTTTGTGTGCGGAATGACAATAACGAAGAACATAGTCAAACTTTTCTCTGATAGTTTTTTAAACGTCCTATATCATGTCCAAACTTTTCTGAATAAAACATATGCCACACAATATGTCTCTGGTTAAATTATATTCTCCTATAACCCGAATTTTAAATATTTAATCCTTTTGAATATGTTTTTGTTTTCTTTACATTCACGTTGAAATCCAGTATTAACTTAGCTAATATTACATTGAAAAAAAAAGAGACAGACTGAAACTCGTACTACATTCATCTAGTCCTGTAAACAGTCGGAATTTGGAAAGTTTTCCTTCGTAGTTTTCAGCAGTTTTTAGAATTAGTCCTGTCTATTTGTTACACAAATGTCTTTACTTCTTGGCATTATCTTTTATCGAGTGTTGTAAATCTAAGATAATTTTACACGTTTTTTAAAGAATTATTATTAATGTCTTCAACAGCAAGACGCTCTTGACAACACACGTCTCATAATTTTGCCCAAACACAATTCTATTAAGTCTTCTGCCCCCGCCAGTGGATCAGCTGTAATTCTGCAGACTTATATCGCTAAAACTCTGGTTTCGATACCCGTGGTGGACACAGCACAGATAGCGCATTGTGCAGTTTTGTGGCACAACGGTAAGTCTTCGAATCTTATAACGCTAAAAACCGGGTTTCGATACCCGTCTGGCACTCAACACGAATAGCCCATTTTGTAGCTTTGTGCCTTCGAACAAACAAAATTAAATCTTAAAAGTTTTGAGACGGCTTGACTGAGTAATGAAAAACTTTGTTATAACTGTACGACGTTTCGACAATATTTTATCATCCTCAGGTACAGAAACGTCGTACTGTTATAATGAAGTTTTTTATTACTCAGTCAAGCCGTCTCAAAACTTTTATTTTCTCAAAAGTGGGCTCCTCGTTATCAAGTTAAAATTAAGCATTCTAACACCGCTGGCTTTAGTCTTATTTGAAATCACATAAAAAGTTTTATTTTGCCTGGAGTCCCCCAAAGGATCAGGGATTAGTGTGCAGGCTTACGACGCTTAATATCGGGTTTCTATACCCGTGGTGGGCAGACACAGATTGTTCATTGTCTAGCTATGCACTTAACAAAAACGAAACGTTTTTTTCGTCTGGCTGATGTAGCTATGTACTCAACAAAAACGAAACGTTTTTTGTCTGGTTGATGTAGCTATGTATTTAACAAAAGCGAAACGTTTTTTTCGTCTGGCTGATGTAGCTATGCACTTAACAAGAACGAAACGTTTCTTGTCTGATTAATGTAGCTATGTATTTAACAAAAACGAAACATTGTTTGTCTGGTTGATGTAGCTATGCACTTAACAAGAACGAAACGTTTCTTGTCTGGTTAATGTAGCTATGTACTTAACAAGAACGAAACGTTTTTTATCTGGTTGATGTAGCTATGTACAGAACAAGAACGAAACGTTTCCTGTCTGGTTGATGTAGCTATGTATTTAACAAAAACGAAACGTTTTTTATCTGGTTGATGTAGCTATGTATTTAACAAAAACGAAACGTTGTTTGTCTGGTTGATGTAGCTATGCACTTAACAAGAACGAAACGTTTCTTGTCTGGTTAATGCAGCTATGTACTTAACAAGAACGAAACGTTGTTTGTCTGGCTGATGTAGCTATGTACTTAACAAAAACGAAACGTTTCTTGTCTGGTTGATGTAGCTATGTACTTAACAAGAACGAAAGGTTTCTTGTCTGGTTGATGTAGCTATGTATTTAACAAAACGAAACGTTTCTTGTCTGGTTGATGTAGCTATGTACTTAACAAAAACGAAACGTTTCTTGTCTGGTTGATGTATCTATGCACTTAACAAAACGAACGTTTTTTGTCTGGTTGATGTAGCTATGCACTTAACAAGAACGAAACGTTTTTTGCTGGTTGATGTAGCTATGTACTTAACAAGAACGAAACGTTTCTTGTCTGGTTGATGTATCTATGCACTTAACAAAAACGAAACGTTTTTTGTCTGGTTGATGTAGCTATGCACTTAACAAAAACGAAACGTTTCTTGTCTGGTTGATGTAGTTATGCACTTAACAAGAACGAAACGTTTCTTGTTTGGTTGATGTAGCTATGTCATTATATCTCCTACTTTGTGTTTTTTTTCTACCATAATTTATCAAACTACTTAGTATGTATCTAAGACAACCGTTCCTCCCTCGTTAGAAACGCCTAATACAAAAAAAAGAGAGTCTACAAAGATTCACTTGAGCTACTAGACTATTGTAATCTATTGTAACCTAGGATCAGCATATTTTATTATCGTCACAATGGGCTATCCGTGTCGTGCCTACCGCAGGTATTGAAACCCGATTTTTAGCGTTTAAGGTCTCAGACTTACTACTGAGCTACCGGGGGTTAGGGGGTGGATAGGATTCCATTCCGAATATTTTATCTGACTGAAAAAGTAATAAAAAGTACTGGAAGAGAATCCGATATTTTTAGAAACTTTGATGATCAAATAATAATAATATCAAAAAAGTCTTCTGAAGCTGTGATTCTCAAAGTTTTTAAGTTCACTAATAATCTGATGTTTTTGGGGTTTTTTTTATACTTCGGAGGAACACCATGAAATCCATACACTCGACTATCTCTTCCACAGACCGCAGATTGAGAACCGCTGTTCTAGAGCTGTGATTCTCAAAGTTTTTAAGTTCACTAACAATCTGATGTTTTGGGGTTTTTTTTATATCTCGGAGGAACACCATGAAATCCATACACTCGACTATCGCTTCCACAGACCGCAGATTGAGAACCGCTGTTCTAGAATACATTCTAGTTCATTAACATAATTTTTCCTTATTCAAGTTGCTTCAGTGAGTACGTCCTTATTTCTGAAGAAATTTACCAAAAAAAAAAAAAAAAATCCCAGTTCGTCTCTTCTCCCGTCTATGTCCATATTTACACGTTTCATTTGTTTACCTTTTCTGGGTCTACTTTTTTTACGATTTTTACTTTCAGAAACCCATTTTGTCACTAGGGTCACTTGCCGTTTACAGTAATTTAACGATAAATAAATACAACAATAATATAATATATATATAAATATATTACCCCCCTCTACGTTTAATACAAGTTGGCTTGAAAATCTACAGAAAATGGGCTACGAACGATCCTCGCCGGCGTGTTTTTTTTTCAGCTTTTCAATCACCGTAGGCCGGGCTATAAAGAGCGAGGTCCAAGGTTCGTCACTGAACACGCTTCTCACTGTCATACGTTATACAGAGAGGTAGGAAATACCGTTATTCTGTTCCAAGTTGGATAAAGATCATGTGGCGGATGGTGCTACTGACTAGGTATCTTCCTTCTGGTCAGTAAATACCGTTATTCTGTTCCAAGTTGGATAAAGATCATGTGGCGGATGGTGCTACTGACTAGGTATCTTCCTTCTGGTCAGTAAATACCGTTATTCTGTTCCAAGTTGGATAAAGATCATGTGGCGGATGGTGTTACTGACTAGGTATCTTCCTTCTGGTCAGTAGGTCAAAATTAGGGACAGGTTTACCTGAACTCTTCAGGTCTCTAACGTGGTAAGTTGTCCTATGTGTCACATATTATTTCATACGGGTTTAAAATTCCGTACCCTCAATCTCCGTACTGCATATAGTGAAGTTCCAAGACAAAATACAACTTTAAGTTAAAGTACAGAACAGGTTACCTAAAAGGCACATCAGTGCCGATAATAATATTAAAATTATTTAATATCCAATAACACACAACAGGAACGATAATCTTCAACTTAACAAAGTAATGTTACAAAACAAAAAACGTTTTCCATGATAAAGTATCCGTAGTAGTGCTAACAATGCTATATAAACTGATGATCGACTAATCTTATTAACATTAAAACCCCTAGCGGTTTAAATCGAAAATAAATACCAGTTTTAAAGTTGTATCACCAAGATGTCAAAAATTAGTGCGATAATTTGCAACAAAAAATCGAACTTCTATAATCTTGTGGTACATTCAATCGTTTATGCTCAAACATGGGGTACTTGTTACACAGGATACTTGTTACACGGGGTAGTTGTTAAACGGGGTAGTTGTTACACGTGGGTACTTGTTATACAGAATACGTATTACACAGGTTACTTTGTTATACAGAGTACTTGTTACACAGGATACTTGTTACACGGAGTACTTGTTACACTGGGGGTATTTGTTACACGGGATACTTGTTATACAGGGTAGTTGTTACACTGGGTAGTTGTTACACAGGGTAGTTGTTACACAGGATACTTGTTACACGGGGTAGTTGTTACACAGGTTACTTTTTTATACAGAGTATTGTTACACGGGGTAGTTGTTACACAGGATACTTGTTACACAGGGTAGTTGTTACTCGGGGTACTTGTTACACTGGGGAGTTGTTAAATAGGATACTTGTTACTCAGTGTATTTGTTATACAGAATACGTATTACACAGGTTATTTTGTTATACAGAGTACTTGTTACACAGGATACTTGTTACACGGGGTAGTTGTTACACGGGATACTTGTTACACAGGGTAGTTGTTACACAGGGTACTTGTTAAACAGGGTATTTGTTACACATGGTACTTGTTATACGTCCAATCCTCATTTAGTCTGTGGGCAGTAGCACCACCAAAAATACAAAAAAACAAGCTTTCTTTCCTGTCAGTTTATATATAAAGAAACAAGAGCATGATCACTTGAGTGAGTTCAAATAAAGATTTGGTTTCTCATAAATATAGAAATCATTCACTTTAATAGACAGACAACTAGACGTACATATAGATAAACAGATGGAGATACAGGTAGACAGAAAATAGAAAGTTATGGAGAAAGCAAATAATTAAACAGACAGATAAATACGTAGGTAAGCCTACAGACATATTGTCAAGTACATAAACAAATAGACAAACAGAGAAGTGGAAAAATAGGCCTAAAGACACACAGATATTTTCGGTTACGAATGGACAGGAAAGTTACTTCGTTACATACAAAGTTATAACGTTCTAAGTAGTTAGTACTCATGGTTTGTATAGCAATGTCGTGATTGGTTGTCTGTTTATAGGACTTACTTGTGAAAGTTTGAAAAATCCTGGCCGCTGTTCCCAGTCCGTTTCTAACAGTTTTTCACCTGCTGATACATAATAACGAAGACGTTTCGATGGAAGAAGTTATGGGCAACTTATATCCTCGTCGAAACCGGATTGGCTCTTTCTGTAAACCGATTAGAGTTTCTTTTCTCTACTGTTCTACCAGTAGTTAAGCAGGAGCTGTTTTCAGTTACTGCGTTGAAATGACGTTACAGACACCGACAAGCGCGTTTAACGCGGGAAGATGAGCTACATTCGACAGCGAGACGCACGGGAGAGATCGTTCGGAGACGCGATCGCACTAATGTTCTCTACGCGACGAACGTGCTAAACGTTGTGGTCTCGTGACGAATGCCCGACTCCGTTGATAATGTGCGACATAAAGTCCACAGATGGCGCTCGTGAAAGACCTGAAGAGTTAGAGAGAGACACGTAAAATGTAACGCAAAACGACCGAAACCTAATGGTCGTTTGTTACATCGCTCCAGGCGAAACGAAGCAAGCGGACGTTGTAATGTTAAGATATCCCAATCTACAGAAGCTCCAGATGGCTACAGAATCGAATTAACGTAAAAAAAGCACTTTCCTATATCTTCATTAAGAACAGTTGAAATCATCATAACAGCTCGGCGCGCTAATATTACGTCTTGGCCTTTACCGTCAGAGGCTTAATATGCTTTAAAAATGTATTTCCTTATTTATGACCGACAGTATCTGATTATAGGATATGACGCTTAACCTAGCCCCGGGATGTAATAAAATGTATTAGTGTATACATCACATAACGTTACACGACTCAGCCTGTTCACGCTCATTAGATTTTTTTTTTTATATATATAAAGTACGAAGAAGAAGTAAAAAATATTCTAAAGTAAAACCATTTTGTACTGGTTATATTTCATTATTTGTTCCATAATGTCTTTTTTGACAACTTGAAACGATCTGCCGTGAACAACGAACTGACGTAGAGGCATATATATGACGTCACGATACACTCTCGGCTACATATCTGACCTTAGGGTCGGAGGAACGAAAATCAGTCAAAATGTAAACATGTTTTCCATTAAACAAGGTTCGGGTTGTAAGTACTGAAACGACAACATTATCGAAATGTGCTTTCGGGACGATATTACGGTTGCTATGGGAACTGGAGGGCTATAGATATTAAACAAACTGACATTTTCACATTATGATAACAAGACTTGGAAGAACTTACTTGAAGCCAGTATATACTGTTTTATTATAGGTCGTTACAGAAAAATAGGGGGGGGGGTAAATAATAATAATCATGAACATTACCAAAAGTTGAAGATCTTATATTTTAAAAAAATATATATACACTAGTGGTTCTCTCTCTTTCATGTAACGACGTCTTAGGACTAACAAAACAGAATAACCTCTCAAAGCAATTCGTTCATTATCTTACATAATTAGGTTGCTAGGTGTAACGTGGGGGATCTAAATGTTAGATAATAATATCACGTAATTTAATGTGAACAACACTGTGTTTTTTTCGTGAATTATACACACACACACATATACACGCACCGTGTACACAGCGCCATCTTTGAAGTAATTAAGGAACTAATTGATTTCCCTCTAGAGATAGATTTGTAAATAAATACAGCAAAATATATTTTTTGTTACTATATTTATTGAGAATATGTTACGTTAGAATGTGTAAAGGGAAGTTTGATTAAAATATACTCATATTCTCCTTACTGATCTTACCAGTTGTTATGGTAGTGCCACCTAGTGACAGATACGTGACTAAAAACGTTGCTATTGTAAGTTTCTGTTACTGTTCTCAATAAACGAGGAAAACTAAATAACAGATATCTTTAATTACACACGATTAAAATTTAATGTTATTCCTGTTTTCATCTCAAATAATTTATCTGAAGGAAACTCCGTGAAAAGAGTTTAAAAATAACAATTACTGAAATAGAAATTATTTTGTTTATTTTTAACTCTATGCCATAGAGACGGACATTACCTTACTAATACATATTTCATTTTAATGAATTGTTATTGGTTAGTATTTTATCTTTCTGACTTGTTATTGGTTAGTATTTTATCTTGCTGACTTGTTATTCGTTAGTATTTCATCTTGCTGACTTGTTATTGGTTAGTATTTCATCTTGCTGACTTGTTATTGGTTAGTATTTTATCTTGCTGACTTGTTATTGGTTAGTATTTCATCTTGCTGACTCGTTATTGGTTAGTATTTCATCTTGCTGACTTGTTATTGGTTAGTATTTTATCTTGCTGACTTGTTATTCGTTAGTATTTCATCTTGCTGACTCGTTATTGGTTAGTATTTCATCTTGCTGACTTGTTATTGGTTAGTATTTCATCTTGCTGACTTGTTATTGGTTAGCCTACTTGGTTCTCCTCCTACACATGGATAGAAGTTACTTTACTGGGTAGTATACTTGGCTCTATATATATATATGCATTAAAGATGTTAAGTAAAACATGGTGTGGCTTATATACCATGGTGTTTGGTTGCTGTTGTTGTTTTGTTTAATATTACAGATATATTTCATTATGTGTTGTGTTTGTAAGTGAAAAGCCTAACGGTAGAAGAGGGTGTAATTTTCGCATAATTTTGAGCATAAATTTAACTTAAAGTCTTGTCGGGAAGAATCAATACAGTTTTTTTCTCTCTCTGTTTCGTCACTACTTCAAACGTGTGTATCTTGTTTTCTCATTTTCTCCCCTAACACCTTTTTTGTTTCTATTTCATCGACATCGAAGAAAGAAAACGTGGATTAAAACGAAAACGAAATTATATAATTTTTCTGTTATATGTACAGATCGATTTTCCCAGTTTCTTCTTTTCTTTATCATTACATTTTAAATAGGGTTCAGGTAGAAACCATTCATTTGTCATCATGTTCATGTGCACGTGCACCAAACTGACAAGTGTGGGAAATGTTTTAAAGAAGGTTTGTATTAGAAGCTAGGGGAAGGCGTAGATTTCGTTCCAAACTTCACAAATTCTAATTAGTCTTCTAGTTATCGAAATGAGGAGCTTGGACTCGTTGTCGTGAGAATGGTGTGTTAATTTTTTTTTTCTTTTGATGATTATAATTACTGATAAAATCCGATGTGAAATATAAGTCGTTTTGGAACCTGCGTTCAAACCGTAAAAGCGTTCTACAACATGTCATCTGTGCCTTGGGAATACCAGCAGTGGCAGGGAAGTTATTCACGAATCTCTTGGCTCAATGATTTGTAATTAAACAAAACTTCGCTTGCATTGTTATTTATTTTTATGTTGTTATGACACTATTTATTTTTGAGGATAACATACTTTCCACGCTGTCACTTTTAATCCTCGCTATACCAGTGTTGATTGCTAACAATGTGTTCACTTTTCCTGGCTCTTCCATTGCTAATTTTCTAACTATCATTATTTATGGTTATTGTATCATAACAGCCTTTCTAATCTTTACTAAAACGAGTTCCTTAAGTTAGTCTTAATTACATTGTGACCGGTATATCTGTAGTCAAACTTTATTCGACTGTGCTCTCCGAACGTCTCAAGCACTGTGCATTCCGATTATAAAACCTAGTAACTGTTTAAAAACTTAAATAACTTAAGGATGTACAAATGAATTTTGGAACTGTTATTAATCATATAATCATGCTTTATCAGAACAATGTCCCATGGTGCACTTCTTCCATCGTTAATCACGGTCACTCTTATAACTGTCATTATCCTCTATAGTTGGAATATTTCGGAATAACATGAGGTCAAGTTTAAAACCGTTATCTTGTCAAGTTTTCCGGAGTGCCTCAACTGTACTTGACTTCCAAGTTCATAAACAGAACCCAGCCAATGGAATTACATTATGCGCGTGGTTTCGAGGACTATCTACGCTTGCCGTCCCTAATTTAGCAGTGACAGCGCAGCTAGTTAACACAACTCACCGACTACTCTTTTACCAACGAATAGTGGAATTGACCGTCACATTATAACGATCCAATGGCTGAAAGGACGAGCGTGTTCAGTGACGGGGATTCGAACCCGCGACCCTGAGACTGCAAGTCGAGCGCCCTAACCCTCAGTATATATGTATTGGGGTAACGGGGCGTAATTTGGCTCTAACTAATAAACCTGATTAGGTAATGGGGCATGAACTGGCTCTTACTAATAAACCTGATTAGGTAATGGGGCATGAATTGGTTCTAACTAATAAACCTGATTAGGTAATGGGGCATGAACTGGCTCTTACTAATAAACCTGATTAGGTAATGGGGCATGAACTGGCTCTTACTAATAAACCTGATTAGGTAATGGGGCATGAACTGGCTTAAACTAATAAACCTGATTAGGTAATGGGGCATGAATTGGCTCTAACTAATCAACCTGATTATGGAATGGGGCATGAATTGGCTCTAACTAATAAACCTTATTATGGACTGGGGCATGAATTGGCTCTAACTAATAAACCTGATTAGGTAATGGGGCATGAATTGGCTCTAACTAATAAACCTGATTAGCACTAGATATTTTTTATTTGTCATCAAATTATCTAAATTGGTTATAATAATAAATATAGTTGTCGCCAGTTGATTCTGTAAAGTTAATCTTAATTAAGTTAATTAAGGTAGTTCCATAATAATTGTTGTTTATGAAATTAAAAATTATTAATGTATGATACGTTAAACTGGTGCATAACCGTCGCTAATTATTAACTGGTGGGTTGGCCCGGCATGACCAGGTGGTTAGGGCGCTCGACTTGCAATCTGAGGGTCGCGGGTTCGAATCCCCGTCACACCAAACATGCTCGCCCCAAAACCCGTGGGGGCGTTAATAAGTGACGGTCAATC
>NW_013667471.1:231492-239367 GCF_000517525.1 Limulus polyphemus
TATATGAAGAGAAAATTTCACATTCTTAATAAGCAGAAGAGGTGTTTTTTGTTTATTTGTTTTGAAGTGCGAAGCTACACGAAGCTATCCGTGTTGTGCCAACCACAGGTATCGAAACCAGGTTTTTTAGTGCAACAAGCCTTCAGCCTTACCTCTAAGCCGGTTGTTTTGCAGGACCTAATTTAATAAACAGTTGTTTAATACTGCCAAAGGAGAGAAATCTTTTGCTGATAAAACAAGAACAAAACTAGCGTACATGTTATCAATACGCACTGAACCTTTCGACCACTGCACGTGAGCCAACAGTGAAGATAGCCTCCTGGTGGTATTGAAAGATATCAGCTAGCCTGACAAGATGTTAAACTTTGAGTCAATGCGGATTGAACTGACATCAATGGCATTTCGCTTTCTTACAAAATGTGCTGCGTAAACACGATTCACTGAGATTCTTAGAACGTGTTTGGAATGTTCGAGAAATGTGACAGCCGTTTTATACTCTCAAGCTCAGCGTGTAAGTCTACTGTATGGAAAGCAAACGTGATTTACAAATGAAATTATAACCGCGTTCTAATTGGTTGAAACGGAAAAGTTGAGAACCTTCAACTCACTAGTATAGCTAATGCAACTTGCTGATGTTTGATATATACATTATTGTAAGCATACAATCCCGAACAATCTACATATTCGCCTTACCCGACACATTACCATGAAGTTTAAATTATTAAATTATTTTTCTTTGACTAAGCAAACTTGATATTCTGTTACGTGATTGGATGCTTTTTCTTAATTTAAGAACTTTTAAGGCCAGGGGATATTTTAAGGCCTGGTGGTTAGGGCGTTCTACTCACGATGTGCGTATTGCGGGATTGAAACCCGTCGCTAAATATGCTCGCCCTTTCGACCCTGGGAGCGTTATAAAGTGACTATCAATCCCATTATTGGGATTATGGCCGAAAATGTCGTTGAAAGTAAGGATACCGATTTGATAAAACAATAAATTCTAATCTGTATAAGTAAGAACGTAAGAAAAGTATATTTAATTAGATATACTCACTACCCCCTTTGATTTTTAATATACCTCTAAGTTGGTTGCTTACTTTGATCGGAAGTTAATATTAATTCGTTGGTAAAAAGAGTAGCCAAAGAGTCGGCGATGGGTAGTTTTGATTAGCTGTCTTCCTCCTAGTCTATCAATTCAAAATTAGGGACAGTTAGCGCAGAAAGCCCTCGAGTAGATTTGCGCGAAATTCAACAAACAAAGAACGAGTAGATAGGTCTGAACTGTACCTGTATTGGATATCCATAGGTTTGGAGTTCTATCATCCTGGGCTTTTATAATGTTTGAACAAAGACAAACGTTGCAACTGGTACCGAAACACCTTTCTTTTTTTCTTTTTTTTTGTTTTTTTTTCGTTTTTTTTTTTTTTACTAACTTGTTACCGTGAATAACGATCCTGTGCTAAAATATTTATCTTAAACTAAACTACTAAACTTTGTAAACTCTAAAAACTAATAAACTGTAAGAAAAACATTAATAATAAACTCGAAAGATTTCTGACTCTACTGGGGAGATGCATCGGAGTTTTTTTTAAATAATGATGCAACCAATCAACGTCAATTATTCCATCACATATTACATCCTTGACTTGTAAAGGTTGACTTGGACCCTTTGATTTCTAGTCCACTATGGAAAGCTTAATAAGCAACTTTATTATTTGATATAAAGAACCAAAGATAAATAAAGCAGCACCGAATTCAGTGTTCCTCATTATTTCTCTGACAGTCTGTTTTTGATTGGCTGATCGTGAAGCGACGCCATTTTTATCTGTGGTTCTCCTCCTATATATTTGTCATACTGTTCGTTCAGTTTAATTTGTAGGCTCGCAGCGGCGTATACAATAAAAGCGTGAAGTCGGGTGCACATCAAAGTCTTTCTCCTGTTGGTATTTCTCAACTCATTAAAGGAACGTTGATAAAATTGAGCGCTGACCAGCATTCCTAACACTAACTCTGAAAGGTTTGATAACTCGGAGCTTTGAAAGAACGTGATGTGAAAACACGAAGTTAATGAGATAATCTGTGACATCACGGAGTCTGATTACGATAAATTGGATAAATTGTCGTGTCCTAAGAGTCTTAATGTTAATCATTTAATTAGAGTTTGCGTAATTAAGTTGAAATCGTACTTTCTGAACTTCAAATAAATACTGAGAAATTGTATGTACGAACTTATTTCCTCCTGGTTATGTGACGTTGATGACGTCATACGTGGTAACACCTTTTCTTGTATATGGAAAGCGCTTCTAGCGATGGGAAAATGAAACTTAAAATTAGTCATATTTGTGTACTGTGTTTACGTTCAACCTTGTGATCCCGGTATATGACTTTGTCTTTCTACAAGACGTGTATTAAAATGTGTTATTTTGTGTTGCAAGGAGACGTGTATGAAAGGTATTAACTTGTGTTGCTAGGAAACGCGTATTGAATGTGCTATTTTATATAGAATGTGCCATAGACAGTTTCTCCCTTCTATCATTCTATGATCGCCAAGTTTGACGTCACTGACGTGCTACCCACACTGGCAATATCAGTCATTGATTTGTCACAGAATTATTGAGAAGTGACCACAAATTCGACCTCATTGCTGAACAGATCTATTCCAGCTGACCGTTCATACATCGTCCAAGATTAAGTGAATGAAGTGTGAAAGTAACAATCAAGAATGCATAAAGAAACAGTTAAAAATAAAGGCTTACTTAAATCACATTTTGAGGTAATTTCCGGTGAGTCGGCGGTAAGTTAATGAACTTACAACTCTTAAATCCTGGGCTCGATTCCTCGTGGTAGACAGAGTGAGGATAGCCTATTGTGAATTTTCGCACTGAGAAAAACGACAACAATAACAATTTCTGTGCAACAAATGTATATTTTGTAATATGAATTTTTCAAGTAAGTCTTTTTTTTTGCATGGTTGTACGAGGAGTTGTTACTGGAGGTTATTTGTTCAGACAGCATGACTGTCTATTTTTTATATAAAAGAAAATGGAAAGTGGTGTGTGTTTTTTAATTCAATTTGATTATTTTGTCTATTACTGATTACACTTATTTTTTTAGTTTCCTTCACTAATATCATCTATTTCCATTATAAGGATCGTGTCATAAGAAACAAAAAAAAATAGTGATTAGTCTTAACTCTAGACCTCTACCACTGTTTTAATTGAAACGTATCTTACTAAGGATGAATACAGTTTAACTTTCAGTATCTAATTGCTATTTTCATTTCTTGGAACTCGGTTTAATACGCCCAATTATTAATCGTTTTTTAATACTTGTTTTTTTTTCTATAAAAGAAAGGAAAGATATCTACGGTTGATTTCTTTTCTTTGCAATTTCTAATACATACTCTTTATGCCTAACAGGAGTATCTACAGTTGATAGTTTTTCTTTAGTTTCCAATACATATATACTCTTTAGGCCTAGCAGGAGTATCTAGTTTTTTCTTTAGTTTCCAATACATATATACTCTTTAGGCCTAACAGGAGTATCTAGCTTTTCTTTAGTTTCCAATACATATATACTCTTTAGGCCTAACAGGAGTATCTAGCTTTTTTCTTTAGTTTCCAATACATATATACTCTTTAGGCCTAACAGGAGTATCTACGGTCGATTAGTTTTTGTGCAGTTTATAACATTTACTCTTTAGGCCTAACAGAAGTGTATACGGTTGATTATTTTTTATGGAGTTTGCAATACATACTCTTTAGGCCTAACAGGAGTATCTACGGTCGATTATTGTTTTCTTTAGTTTACAATACATACTTATTAGGCCTAACGGGAGTATGTACGGTCGACTACTTTTTCTGCAGTTTATAACATTTACTCTTTAGGCCTAACAGAAGTATCTACAGCTGATAGCTTTTTATTTAGTTTACAATATATACATACTCTTTAGGTCTAACAGGAGTGGTCAGAATTACGTTTGACTGTAGGGAACAATTAGGAGAAATATAAAAAATAATACATATCCAGCTTCAGTCAGACATGATTTTAACCACTCTTGTTAGGCCTAATAATTAAGAATTACTTCGCCTATTTAGGCTTTCATATGACTGAATCCCATAATCTATCTATAGGAACTAATCGTATGCCAACGGAAAATATCTGTAAGTATTCAAGTCTTTAACTTTGAAAATTATCTTGGTGAAATATAAATGCTTAACATACTTAACTCTGTATAATACATCTTGACAGCAGGTGCAGATGTTTGATAAAAGTAATCAAAGGTTGTGGAAATTTTACACTGAAATCTACATCTGGGCTGGAAAGTCAACAGTTTATTAAACTGAAGTTAGTGAACCTTAGTAAGTTGGCTTCAAATACTGTAAAAAATGGATATGTACTGTAACATAAGCTAGACACATGCTCACTTCTGGAAGAACAATAAAAGTCATGTACACCTTTGTAAGAGTAAAAACAGTCATGCAGACCTTTGTCGGAGTGAAAAAAGCCATGCACAACTTTTTGAGAGTGAAAAGAGTCGTGCACAACTTTGTAGGGGTAAAATAAGAATCAAACACACTTATGAATGATTAATAGAGACTTGTGCACACTTTGTAGGAGTAATAAAATATATCCGTTTTTAACAGTAAAGAAAGCTATTCATATATTGGAAAGAGTATTAAGGGTTATCCATATTTCTAGAATAGTAGTATACTAGAATACTAGTCAATCTAAATTGAAAACCTTTCTTTACTGTACCCCTAACAGAATGTTTTGTGTGTGTGTGTGTATGTATGTGAAAAAGAAGGATGTATTGAAATACAAAGAAGGGACACTATGTTGACCACATGAAGTGTGATCGAGCACAAGGAACGTGATCAATATATCGGACACAGACGGGCTGTTCTCGCTCCATTCTCTGTAAACTAGTAAAGCCAACTGAACGTTTACAAGGCTCTGTCTCTACAACATACAGAGGGTGCCGCTCTATTTCCTTTGAAAGCTACTGCGTAATAAATCATTCCCAGTGAAGGAATGCGAAACAACTGATCTTTCAACACAATGATCCTAACAAGATCTTTCAGAAATGACGTCACTGTTACGAGGTGCGTGGTACGTAAGAAAATTCTTTTATTTTATTTCACTCGAATTAAGATGTGTTCAAAGGACGCTACCCAAATCAGCTCTGACGTTTCAGGGAAACGCTTAGATGTTGAAGTATTACAAGTTGGATCTCCCTGAGTAGAACATAAATTGTTTTGTAGATCAAAATGTTTTCCGATGAGTTTTTAAACATATACTGGTAATTATTACTTTGTGTATATGACGTATGCGAGGCAAATGTTTTTGTTGTTGTTGTTGTTTTTCCCTCAAAAAGAAAGGGAAAACGCAAAAAACTAGTTTAAACATACATTGTCTGATATAGGCTTAATACCTAAACGTAACACATGTTGTCTGATATAGGCATAAGACGAAACGTAATATGCACTGTCTGATGTAAGCTTAAGGTCAAAATGTAACATACGTTAAACAAATTTGATTGTTTTGTTGTACAATGAAAAATATAATTTTTCTCCCACAAATTACTTTCTCCAGTAAACAATCTCTGAAGAACACTACCCACTCTAAGTACAGATAAACCGGTAATGTAAATGATTCAGATGTCAGTTAGGGTTACAGTTAGTTTGTTTATTAATTTTCTTCTGCATATTTAATCATTAGATGGTTTCTCATGTCACATAATCGTACTTTTCTTTTGACAATTTATACAACCAGTTGACAAGTTCGTTCTTCCTAGCGGATTAATAAAACGTATTATCAAAATTTAAAAATTTTATATATTTTTTTAATCTCTGAGAAGAACCAACTTGGGCGAGCCAAATGTGTTTGTTTGTCTTTTAAATCCATATCACTTTATGATGGCCCCCACAAAAGATCCACTGCACACACACACACACACCACCTTGATGGGACATGGCAACTTTCTTATCTTTTTTTGGAAGTCGAAGTCTTTCGAATGAAACAATTAGCTGATAATTTGAAGATGTTTTTAATAGTCCTCGTCTCTAAAAGATTATAGAAACATTATTTAATAAGGAGTGTAAAATTAATTGTTTTCGGTTTGTCTTCTTGTAACTTTTAATAGTAGGCCTAATTCTTGATCAATTGTTTTCTGTTTATTTTCCTGTAACTTCTGATAGTAAGCCTAATTCTTGATCAGTTGTTTTTAGTTTATTTTCCTGTAACTTTTAATAGTAGGCCTAATTCTTGATCAGTTGTTTTCTGTTTATTTTCCTGTAACTTCTGATAGTAAGCCTAATTCTTGATCAGTTGTTTTTAGTTTATTTTCCTGTAACTTCTAATAGTAGGCCTAATTCTTGATCAATTGTTTTCTGTTTATTTTCCTGTAACTTCTGATAGTAAGCCTAATTCTTGATCAGTTGTTTTTAGTTTATTTTCCTGTAACTTCTAATAGTTACGAGAAAACTAAACTAATAGGCCTGATTCTTGATCAATTTGTGCTTCTGTTTTGTTCTAATACCAACTTTAATTTTATTTGAGCAGCTGTTGATCCCAGTGAGGTTAAAGGTAAGCTTGAGGACTTATAACGCCAAAATGTTCTTTAATTTGCTGCTGTTTTGTAGCCAGTGAGAAGGGTTTTAAATTATGTGGCTCAAAATTTTACAAAAGGCTCTTACAAAGATAAGGTCTGTGTTTAGGAACACAGAAACAAAACAGATATGGAAGCCTCAATTTTCACTATAAACTAATTACTCACTTCTTTATTCTTTCTTCGTTGTTACATAAGAGAGACGATAATGCTTTAGAGAGGTGGGCGGATTTTACCCTGTTATTTAACAAAGCAACCTTACAATTTTGTTTCTAAACTTTAATATGGAAGTCGTACGTCGCATGTCACGTGATCAACCATTATCACCAGTCCTTAAATGTTTAAGGACAATATCATGCGCGCGTGTGTGTGTGCAGTGCTAATGATGAAAACGTGTTAGTACTATCTTTGTTATGGCAGCCCACCTGGTGGTTAAAAACTTTAACGCAGTTTTTTTAGGCCTCACTAATGACCGTTCCTACACTCAAGCTATGTCGTGAGGGCGATCATTACGTCACTATATTCAATTCTGTTACTTTGATTGCGTCTGTTTGAATCAGTAAAAAAAACGATGATGCTGATTAATATTTCTACCGTGATTGTGATATGTTTTTATTCTTTCGACGAATTTTACAATCAAAGTACTTTTCCTAAACTAATGACTAAACTTAGGGATTCGAACTTGATGTTGGTAGTATTGTTTAGGATACGAAAGTGCGGCTGACGAATAGTTCAAATGATCCAAATTTTTATTAAGGAATAGATTTATGGATACGAAAGTGTAACATATGCATAATCTTAGGGATGCGAAACTACGGCTAATTTCTAGATTTATGTATACGAAAGCGCGGCTGATGAATAGCCCTAATGATGAAGAAATGTGTTAAATTGGGTTATGTACCCGTTTAACGCATGTATATAAGGATCTGTGACTAATGGATAGACTTATGAATACGAAGATACGACTCGTGGTTATTTTAAAGGTAAGAAAATGTGGCTGATAACTAGCTTATGCGAAGATATAGCTAATGAATAACTTTAGTGATTGGTAAAGGTCCACTTTTCAAAAGGGTTACAGGGTTTCTTACTTCACTGCTGGAGTAAACAGAAAATATTTCATACGAGTAATTTGAATCTGTCTTTAAAAAGAGGGGCGGACAGTGTTACTCCGTGGTTTCGTGTTTTGAGCTTGTAGTATAATGTTAACAGACAAAAATAGGATACATTAAATTATATTGTGATTATATAGTTATATATATATATAT